>NC_056732.1:1105154096-1105156596 GCF_019279795.1 Protopterus annectens
GTGCAGGTGAACTCCATGTTCTAGGTCTGAAGGAACTCTGAGCTCTGCCCCTACCACGTCTAGACCTACCCCTAGACTGAGAATCAGAAGAAGGATACGTCCACCCCTTAGCAGGCCAATTTCGACTAAACTCGGAGGCTGAACTTGAAAAAATCTTTAACAGTCTGCATAGACTTAGCCTTGTCCTCCATTTTCTTCAAGACTGACTCCACAGGTGGACCAAACAACACTTCAAACTGCAAAGGAGCATCCAAAATCCTTGTCTTAACATGGTCAGGTAAATTCTGATCCTTAAGCCAGGCGTGCCTGCGAAGAACTGAACCAGTGGCAGCCACCCTAGAAGAGGCCTGCACAGCATCAAAACCACACTGTAAAGAATGCTTACCCACCTGTTCAGAGACATGCACCAAATCTTGTAATTCTTTACACTCAATGCCTTCTGCCAGAGCATCCACCTTAGATTTCAATTGAGAAAGAAGAAAATTTTGATATTTCAACATATGAAACTGGCAATTTAAAGCCCTCATTGCTAAGGTAGAAGATGTATAGACCTTCTTTCCCCATCTATCCAAAGCCCTGGCCTCTTTATCTAGAGGGATCGGGTTCTTTACAACCGAGGCCCTGACACCCTTAGGTCCCTGACTAATAGTTTCTGGGTCCGCCCTAGGACTCTTATAGAGATATTTATGAGCCTCAGGCACCCTGTAATACCTATCTGGTTTAACAGGCGCAGGGGGCAGAGAATCAGGATTAAGTGAAGCCTCTGAAAACACATCTTGCACAACATCCAGAACAGGGGGTATAGCTAAGGGCCTATGTTGAGGTAAAAACAAAAATTCCCTAAGCCTTTTCCGTGAATCAGAGAAGTCCTGACCTACCCACTTAAAATGTTCCCTCATAGAATGAAGGGTCTCTGAAAGAAAAATACGGTGGAGGAGAAGCAGAAGGAGTGGAATCTTCTGCATCAGAATCAGAATAAGGAGAGTACTCCTGCAAGTCTTCAGGCGAAGACTCTGAAACATCCGAAGCCTGTACAAAACTTTCCAACTCTGGCTCCACCCAAGGCCTCTTATCAGGAGGGGGCAAAGAACCTCTAATCAGAGTAATCAAATCTTCTGCCATTTTAAGCATGTGCTTCTTAGGCACAGACCCTGCTGAACTAGGACTGACACCAACAGAAGCTAAACCTGGCCTGCCTCTGGAAGAAGTTTTGGAAATAGAAGGAGAGGGTCTAACAACCTGGGAAGGGAGGGGAGTACAGAAACCTGAGAAGCCCCTTCAGCCTGACCTGCCTCTTGAGAGGCCACATCCTGCAAAATCAAAGTCTCCCCCTGAGACTCCAGAGAAGCCTCCAACGGAACCACCGGTTCCACTGAAGCCTCTAAAGAACCGGTGTCCGGAACGGACGACTCATCTTGCCTAGGTTTAACCGCTTTGTCTTTGCGCTTCTTCGTGGAAGCGGGCGGAGTATCCGACGGCATATTATAATTGCACCGCTTACCGAAGACCAGCCTAGCACAATCCAACCTTCGCTTAATAGTGCGCTTATTAAACCTAGCACAAAAGCAACAACCGACTACGTTGTGCTCAGGCCCCAAACTAGGAATGCACAAAGAATGACAATCCCTATGCGGTATCTGTTTCCCACAAGAAATACAATTATTCACTTTTTCTGACATCCGGTAATACACTGAGGCAAGAAAAAAACAAAATATTCCCCAACGGGGTAATTAGCCAACTTGGATTCGGTCTGAACTCCGAACTCGAAAAATTTCAGAACGCCGAACGGCACTTGCAACGCTGCTTCTGCATCGGACCATGCGGCAAAAAAGACTGAGGATATGACGTCGGTCATGCGCTTTTGTACCCTGACGTTCTGATGTCAGTTTTAAGCACCTTGACCGACGTCAGCCTAATACTTTGGTATTCGGGCCGACCGAGGACAGTGGACTACCCATATGTAAGGACTGCAGCAATGTGAGATGAAGAACATCACTCATGGAGACCAAACTGTTACTTAGCGCTTTCGTCCGTTTATTGATAATCAAACTAATTCAGAGTAAAAGTTGCAGGAATGTTACAGAACTCTTTAAAGCACTTATTTATATACTCCACATGGTACAGAGCCACAGATCCCATATGAAGTGCATAATACAAAACATATACGTAAGGGACCAATCAAGACACTCTGGGTCTGTATTACTACTAAGTTGCAAAGTGGGATGGTCAAAACAGCATGGCAATTGAATATCAACAGCGTGAGGATGTGGGCACGATTGCTAAGTTCAGCATGGTATTATAAGCCTATAAGATTGCTACTAACTCGAGATATAACTAGGGTTAAGGAACAGCGTCCTAAGAGAATATCGTAGATACATTGGAATTTATAAACTTTTTAAAACACCAAGAGTCAACTATTGTTGTGTCATATTCGGGTAGGTACAGTCGTACAGTATTATCAGGGGGAGACCGTAATCGTTATAAGACTGGATGGCAAGCT
>NC_056732.1:1105166596-1105178243 GCF_019279795.1 Protopterus annectens
TGGTTGTACCTGGTGTAATATTGCAAACCCAAAGGTATGACTGGGGTTTTGGCAAACATGTTTTGCCAGAGCATTGTCTATGTCTCTATTATTTATGGCATATATGTGTTCATATACCCTCTTCTTGAACGGTCTATCGGTCTTGCCAATGTAAAAAGCAGGACAATGCCTGCATAGAGCCGCATAGGACCACTCCTTTGGAGTTGCAATTGAATTTCCCCTTGATCAAATAATTATTGCCCATTATTTTAATGGATTTTCCAACCAGCATATGTCTACAATGGGAACACATTCCGCACTTGAACATTCCTAGTTGCTTCCCATGTGTATTCCCTTTAGTGCTTTCCAAAAGTTCTTTTAAGTTGTTGCCTCGTTTATAAGTAAAATTTGGCTTTTCCCCCACAACTTTTATGAGTTGTTGATCATCTGAAAATAATTTCCAATTTTTGGAAATAATATCCTTGATGGATTTGAAATCAACACAATATGTGAATAAGAAAGAAATATTACAATGTTCTTTCCTGCTGTTAGAAATAGCTTGCATTTTGCCTCCCCTTAGTAAAGGTTGGAAATGGCCTGTTTCTCTCTTGTTTAAGACTTCTTGTTTAATTTCATCTACAAACATGTGCGGATACCCTCTCATAAGAAACATAGATTGAATTTTATCGCATTCAACCAGAAAGTCACCTTGTTCGGACACCATTCTGGCTGCACGAACAAATTGCCCCTTGACAACACTTCTCTTTTGGTGCAGGGGATGCGAACTACTGAAATGCAGATAAGTATTAGAAAACGTTGGTTTCCTGAAAATGGTTGACTTAAACTTGTTAGCTTCATTGTCCTTGCTGATTTTAACATCCAGGAAAGTGATCTCATTGGTTCCCGTAGAGTATGTAAACTCAAGGAATTGCGTCATTTTTGATATGCTCTCAATAAAATGTGGTATGGCTTCAGATGACCCCTTCCATAAAAAGAACGTGTCATCCTGGTACCTGGTGTACCAGGTGACATGTTCCTGATAAAGGGCATTTTTAAAAAGCAATTCAGATTCCCAGTGGGCTAACACACTATTGGCAAAAGTGCAGCCACACGGTAACCCCATAGCGATGCCAGTAGTTTGTAGAAAGAATCTGTTCTTAAACACCAAGAAGTTATTTTTTAAGATGACATCCAATAAAGTTTCAACCAACCGCATTTGATCATTTGGTGCCCCCTTGCTGAGCATGAAGTCAACTGTCCACATTATCCCTAATTCATGTGGGATGACTGTATATAAGTCCTTGATATCAACCACTAGAAATACCAGAGTTGGCTCATATGGGAGTTTGCTGATGTTTAAGAGAAAACTCCATGAATCCCTACAGATGTGGCTTTCTCGTTCCAATAATGGTTTCAGTAAGCTATCCACCACCTTAGCACAAGCATAAGTTATAGACCCCCTCCCATCCACTATTGGTCTGAAAGGGGGATTCACAAGATCTTTGTGTATTTTAGGTGTGCCAAATAAGGTGGGGATTTTAGGCGCTGGCATGGATAAATGAAGGTATAGATCATGATCAATACTTCCTTCCCCGAGTAGATCTTCCAAAATATTCTTAATTCCATTATAAGCCAAATTTATCTCATTGATGCTAGAGGGTATATACGTGTCTGACTCTAAATATTCTAACATTTTGCTTTCGTAAAGGTATTCATCCATGAATATTAGTCCCCCGCCTTTATCAGGTGCCATAACCCTCACTTTGCAATCATTCAATAGTTTAATGAATGCCAATTCCTCATTCTTGACATTTCGACGCATATTGTTTGGCCCCCTGGTAGAAGGGTAATTGCTGGAGACTATTGCCCTCAAGTCCAATTCACATAATTTTTCAAAAATGTGTAAAGTTGGGTTTAAAGGGGGATTGAACACACTTGAAATCCTATGTGTGTTCACTAAAAAAGGCATATTGCCCAATGTGCATGCTAAATTTAACTTCCGGACAAATAATTTGAGATCAATCACAGTTTTCACTAAGTTGCATCTTCTATCTGGAATGAATGACAAACCTTTAGCAAAGAAATCAGCAAGATCAGGCTCAACAGTCAATATTGTATAATTATAAATTTTAAAGTCTCCTTTGTCATTATGCAAGATGTTAGGCCCCTTTTCCGGAAGTAGAGCTTCACAGCTGACATTAGTTAGCTGATGCTCTAACGTCTCCGTTGGTTGCCTCTCCTCCTCCTCTGATTGCCCCTCCGGTTGTTCTGCCCGTTGTTCGACGTGGTGTTCCTCACTGTCGAGGGCCTGTGAAAACCCTGCAAATTTTCCCCATTGTTTCCATTAAAGGCCTGCCCGTCTGGCGGAAAAAAAGTTTTCATTTACATTATTGTTGTTGTTTCCCCCATTATAATTATTATTAATATTAGTATAGTTTCTTATTCGTCCGCTTCTGCGAATAGCTGGGGCTTCGTTCTCATTCTCGTTCTCATTAGATTGAGCCTCATGAACACCCCCATGGTTTTCATTCATTTGGGGGACTCTCCAAGCCGCAACCTGTCCAGGAGGGGGAGGGGGGTATGCTTTAAGATTTTTATAATCTAAAACATCTCGCTCAATTTTACGTTTCTTATTTGATAACATTTTGGTGATAGAAGCTTCAATGCTAGATAAAATTCTAAGGTAATCATAGCGATATCTTAGAAAGTCTGTATGCTGTTGTAATGAAGCTTCCAGTTTGATTAATTCTTCTTGTAACATGTTGATTTCAGTATTATAGAAGTTGATTAAAGCCTCCATGAATTCAATTCCCTGCCTGTCAAACAGGGTTAACAATTCCTTATGAAACACAGAGTTATTAATCAACCCTGCGGGGTAGCGCCACTGGCGTAACCCCTTAGGTAATAATCCCTTTGTAATGCATTCACGGAGGTAAGACACCTCCAAATGCAGTTTCCTGCATCGGAAAAGTTTGGTGTCAAAAACGTTCAAATTGTCCGAAAAAGTACTCACCCGCTCTTGACGTATGTCCGTTGTTGCCATGCCATTGTTAGCAAAAAAAATCCCTGTTTGCGAGCACTGGATAAATGACCTTTCATGCACTTGCCTAGCCATGCACAAAATACAACTAAAAATACAACTAAATGTTTTTTAAGTGTTTTAAATTTTTACGATATATGTCCACATGCAAGTGAAGACAAAGGCTGTAAAGTTTCCAGACACAGTCAATAGACAAAAAATGTCCAATTTCCACACCATGATAACAACACAGATTCAGCACGACTTCAGTAAAAACAGGACCTTTATTCAATGCTAGCACAGTAAGCGCTTTCACCTCCACGGCTTTATCAAACTACAAAGTGCATAGTCAGTTAGAAACATTTAAATACCATATGATCGAACCCCATAGGTTCCTACTCAAACTATTAAATAAGACATCATTACTAAGCCATACCCTTAAAATTTTTTAAATTATCACAAATGAATTATAACATTCATATCTAAATAACATTAAAAACAGTTAAAACTATATATGAACCATATAATTACGGTCTATAAATTCTCTTTTTCTAAAGTATAGGTTTCACTTGTACTCTATCATTAATACCAGGTAATTTATCGGCTCTAAGCCTAATGATCCATTTAAGTTCACATTCCAATAAACATGCGTCTAGGTCCCCTCCTCTTATACTGGGCTTTATTTGTTGCAACACGCAGAAAATGAAATCATGTTCTGCTCCCATTTGTTTAATATGCTTCGCTAGGGCATTACATTCAGCCCCTGTCCTAACTGCATAAACATGCTCACGGATGCGTTCCCTGAGCTATCTACATGTTTTCCCAACGTAGAACGCTGTACAGGAAACGCATTGGGCCAAATAAACTACATTAGTACTAATGCAGCTTGTGCCAGTACTGAACAGATAGTCAACTTGTGTAACTGGATGCCGAAAATCCTTCCTATCATCAATAAAACGGCACTGATTACAGTTATTACAGGCAACTGTGTTGCCTTGTTCTCTATTAATCACAGTTTTAGTCAAAGGTCTATTGCAAAACTTCCTTTTTAAACTCTGTTTATTTTTATATGTAAACCGGGGGTCTTTTCCTGCCACTTTACTGAAATCATCATCAAGGCTCAACACTTGCCAATGTTGTTTAATGATATCAGTGACCTTTCCTACATCCCTCGTGAAGAACAAAGGCATCCTAAGTGTCTCCTATGTAGCCATCGGATTCACCCTAACCTCCTCACCCCATTCAGAAAAATAAGGCTTCGCTAATCCGTCTCTAAGCATTTCCATTACTTTCAAATGTTTCACTATATCTGCAGAATTATATCCCCTTTCTATTGGCCTATTTTCAAGATCTAACATCTCCACAATATAACCTTGGGGGCATGGATTCAGTCTAGATGCTCTCATCGACTGACCTCTCATAATATTTGTAAACACATAACGTGGATGCATCGACCGTCTATGTAAAAGATTATTTCTAAAGCAAGGTTTCCTATAAACTGAAGTATTCAAAAGTCCATTAGTTAGCCTAGTAATATTCACATTCAAGAATGGGAGCTCTGTCCGGGAATAATTCAAAGTGAATTTCAGGTAACTAGTAACGTTATTAACTTTTTCCACAAATAATAACAAGGACGCCTCATCTCCTTTCCAAATAAGGAAGAGATCATCCACGAAACGTCTGTAGTATCCCACATTATTCATGAACATATCCATTCTGAACAATACCTCTTGCTCCCAATCTGCCATCACTATATTGGCGTAGCTATTGGCACACGAGGTGCCCATAGCTACGCCATCTTTCTGTAAGTACAGTTCTTCTCCAAAAAGAAAATCATTATTTTCTAACACTATCTCCATAAATAGAGACAAAACTTCAATGAAGCTTTCTTCATACTCGCTGTTCTTCTTTAAATAATTTTGACACCGAATTATCCCTTCAATATTCGGGATAACCGTGAACAAACTAACTACATCCAGCGTTACTAAAATATATTCTTCAAAATCATCTAATTGTTTAGTATACTCATATAATTCTATCAAAAACTGTTTACTATCTTTTAACACATACTTATTCTTTTCCACTAACAGTCTAAGAAAAAACTCCACTAATATGGAGAAGGGTTCTGTGAACCAACCTTGCCCTGCCACAATAGGGCGCATCGGTGGACTAACTAAGGACTTATGCACCTTTGGAAGACCCTTTATCTCTGGTATTCTGGGATTACATACCTTCAGATAACTAAAAAGGGAATCCGGAATCACCTTACTCTGATGCAAATCATCCAAGACTCCATACACTTGAAATAACTTAGTGCCGACTTCATTTAAGCTTATCCTCATATAAAATTCTTCATTACTCAACATGCTCCTCATACTAATAATATACTTCTCTTTGTCTAAAACCACTACAGGTCCTCCCTTATCTGAAGGCCTAATAACTATGGTATTATCCTCCATTAAATCATTCATAACTTTTCTCTGTAGGAAGGTAAGGTTATATCTTGTATTTTTATTTCCTTCTTTCTTTCTTTCATTATAATATACATGAAGATCATTTTCAACCAACTTATAAAAGGTTTCTAATAATGGATGTAGGGGTGGTATGTACAAACTATTCGGACGAAATCTATCCAGTCCTTCTGTCCTCTCATTAGACCCTCCGTAATCTAATTTTAACTGTATTCTTCTTAAAAACATTTTTAAGTCCACAATTGAATCAGTGATATCACTATCACTGGTCGGTATGAAACTTAACCCTCTATTTAAAATTTCTTCTTCATATTTAGTTAGTACTCGATCTGATAAATTAATTACTAGGGACCTTCCACCCTTTCCCACATCTTTTTGAGGGTAGGTCCCGTATGCTCTCCTCCTGACCCCTTCCTTTTGTTCCGCCCTCTGCTCTGGGATCTCTGTCTCCCTAAATAGCCATTGCTGGCTATTGGGAAAGGGGTAGGTATGGCAGAGTTATTCCCAGAAGCAGTGGGAAAGACATAATTGGGAGAGGTAGCACCATTATTAGGGGTTTTCCTTCTAACTACAAGTTCATCACCACTTTTCTTCTCTTGATGTAACGAAACAACTTGTGGTGCATCACGTATTGTATCACTACTTGCACCTGAAACATTATTAACACCAGAAACAATATTCAGAGCATCAGTCGTATTAACATCATTAATAGTATTCACATTAGCTGGGATACTATTATCCCTGTCACTTGACACATTAACATCATTCTCATTTATATTCAAACCAGCAGTGTTTCGCATACTCCCATTATTAACAGACAAATCACTCCTACCCCGTAAATTACCATTACTAACAGGCACACTGCTCCGTACATTACAGCGTATATCATTTGCACGTGGCCAAGTAAACACATGGCCACTCCGGAAATCGGAGATGTCTCTCAAAGGTTTATTGCGCTTCTGTTCGAGTAAGCGCTTTTCATAGAGTTTAACATTGTCCAGCAACCTTTCCAAGCTACTTAAAACTTTCAAACCCTTATACTTGATTAACATGCTGTCATATTGTTCATTAACTCTTTTCCGTAAATCCTCTTCCTCTGTTGAATGAAACTCATTCAAGAGTTTCATATAATTAAAGCTCAAATTTAAATTAAGCTGATGCCACTTCTGTAGCAAAGAAGGGTAAGTATTACCTGAAGTTGGCATTTTAAAGACGCGAAGTCCACGAGGGACTACGCGCTTTAAAATGCATGCTTCAAAATGCTGACGCTGCAACTGCAGCTTCTTGAGCTTCACAAAATCCAACTCTAACCTATTTAAGTCCATCCCTAGCTCTGCAACATTGTCCACATCATCCGACCCATCTGATACAGAGTCTTGTTCGAAAGCTAACAGCAAATTCTCCATCGAGACCAAACACTCTTGGAAGCGTGACGACTTCCGCCTTAATAGTTCCGGTTCCTCCAGCCTATATGGAAATTCCAAGTTAGCATTCGCTTCAAGCACAGCCATCTCCCTCTGGAGGTTAAATAGCACAAATATAAGAAAACAACTTAAGCAAACCACCAAGGGGATTAACTTCACTGCAACTCCGAAGGTTAAAATAAAAACGATATATGTCCACATGCAAGTGAAGACAAAGGCTGTAAAGTTTCCAGACACAGTCAATAGACAATAAATGTCCAATTTCCACACCACGATAATAACACAGATTCAGCACGACTTCAGTAAAAACAGGACCTTTATTCAATTCTAGCACAGTAAGCGCTTTCACCTCCACGGCTTTATCAAACTACAAAGTGCATAGTCAGTTAGAAACATTTAAATACCATATGATCGAACCCCATAGGTTCCTACTCAAACTATTAAATATGACATCATTACTAAGCCATACCCTTAAAAATTTTTAAATTATCACAAATGAATTATAACATTCATATCTAAATAACAACATTAAAAACAGTTAAAACTATATATAAACCATATAATTACGGTCTATAAATTCTCTTTTTCTTAAGTATAGGTTTCACTTGTACTCTATCATTAATACCAGGTAATTTATCGGCTCTAAGCCTAATGATCCATTTAAGTTCACATTCCAATAAACATGTGTCTAGGTCCCCTCCTCTTATACTGGGCTTTATTTGTTGCAACACGCAGAAAATGAAATCATGTTCTGCTCCCATTTGTTTAATATGCTTCGCAAGGGCATTACATTCAGCCCCTGTCCTAACATTTTAAAGCGTGTAGTCCCTCGTGGATTTCGCGTCTTTAAAATGCCAACTTCAGGTAATACTTACCCTTCTTTGCTACAGAAGTGGCAACAGCTTAATTTAAATTTGAGCTTTAATTATATGAAACTCTTGAAAAAGTTTCATTCAACAGAGGAAGAGGATTTATGGAAAAGAGTTAATTAACAATATGACAGCATGTTAATGAAGTATAAGGGTTTGAAAGTTTTAAGTAGCTTGGAAAGGTTGCTGGACAACGTTAAACTCTATGATAAGCGCTTACTCGAACAGAAGCGCAATAAACTTTTGAGAGACATCTCCGATTTCCGGAGTGGCCATGTGTTTACTTGGCCACGTGCAAATGATATACGCTCTAATGTACGGAGCAGTGTGCCTTTTAGTAATGGTAATTTACGGGGTAGGAGTGATTTGTCTGTTAATAATGAGAGAATGCGAAACACTGCTGGTTTGAATATAAATGAGAATGATGTTAATGTATCAAGTGACAGAGATAATAGTATCCCAGCTAATGTGAATACTATTAATGATGTTAATACGACTGATGCTCTGAATATTGTTTCTGGTGTTAATAATGTTTCAGGTGCAAGTAGTGATACAATACGTGATGCACCACAAGTTGTTTCGTTACATCAAGAGAAGAAAAGTGGTGATGAACTTGTAGTTAGAAGGAAACCCCCTAATAATGGTGCTACCTCTCCCACTTATGTCTTGCCCACTGCTTCTAGGAATAACTCTACCATACCTACCCCTTTCCCAATAGCCAGCAGTGGCTATTTAGGGAGACAGAGATCCGAGAGCAGAGGGCGGAACAAAAGGAAGGGGTCAGGAGGAGAGCATACGGGACCTACCCTCAAAAAGATGTGGGAAAGGGTGGGAGGTCCCTAGTAATTAATTTATCAGATCGAGTACTAACTAAATATGAATAACAAATTTTAAATAGAGGGTTAAGTTTCATACCGACCAGTGATAGTGATATCACTGATTCAATTGTGGACTTAAAACTGTTTTTAAGAAGAATACAGTTAAAATTAGATTACGGAGGGTCTAATGAGAGGACAGAAGGACTGGATAGATTTAGTCTGAATAGTTTGTACATACCACCCCTACATCCATTATTAGAAACCTTTTATAAGTTGGATGAAAATGATCTTCATGTATATTATAATGAAAGAAAGAAAGAAGGAAATAAAAATACAAGACATAACCTTACCTTCCTACAGAGAAAAGCTATGAATGATTTAATGGAGGATAATACCATAGTTATTAGGCCTTCAGACAAGGGAGGACCTGTAGTGGTTTTAGACAAAGAGAAGTATATTATTAGTATGAGGAGTATGTTGAGTAATGAAGAATTTTATATGAGGATAAGCTTAAATGAAGTCGGCACTAAGTTATTTCAAGTGTATGGAGTCTTGGATGATTTGCATCAGAGTAAGGTGATTCCGGATTCCCTTTTTAGTTATCTGAAGGTATGTAATCCCAGAATACCAGAGATAAAGGGTCTTCCAAAGGTGCACAAGTCCTTATTTAGTCCACCGATGCGCCCTATTGTGGCAGGGCAAGGTTGGTTCACAGAACCCTTCTCCATATTAGTGGAGTTTTTTCTTAGACCGTTAGTGGAAAAGAATAAGTATGTGTTAAAAGATAGTAAACAGTTTTTGATAGAATTATATGAGTATACTAAACAATTAGATGATTTTGAAGAATATATTTTAGTAACGCTGGATGTAGTTAGTTTCTTCACGGTTATCCCTAATATTGAAGGGATAATTCGGTGTCAAAATTATTTAAAGAAGAACAGTGAGTGTAAAACTTCATTGAAGTTTTGTCTCTATTTATGGAGATAGTGTTAGAAAATAATGTTTTCTTTGGAGAAGAACTGTACTTACAGAAAGATGGCGTAGCTATGGGCACCTCATGTGCCAATAGCTACGCCAATATAGTGATGGCAGATTGGGAGCAAGAGGTATTGTTCAGAATGGATATGTTCATGAATAATGTGGGATACTACAGACGTTTCGTGGATGATCTCTTCCTTATTTGGAAAGGAGATGAGGCGTCCTTGTTATTATTTGTGGAAAAAGTTAATAACGTTACTAGCTACCTGAAATTCACTTTGAATTATTCCCGGACAGAGCTCCCATTCTTGGATGTGAATATTACTAGGCTAACTAATGGACTTTTGAATACTTCAATTTATAGGAAACCGTGCTTTAGAAATAATCTTTTACATAGACGGTCGATGCATCCACGTTATGTGTTTACAAATATTATGAGAGGTAAGTCAATGAGGGCATCTAGACTGAATCCATGCCCCCAAGGTTATATTGTGGAGATGATAGATCTTAAAAATAGGCTAATAGAAAGGGGATATAATTCTACAGATATAGTGAAACATTTGAAAGTAGTGGAAATGCTTAGAGACGGATTAGCGAAGCCTTATTTTTCTGAATGGGGTGAGGAGGTTAGGGTGAATCCGATGGCTACACAGGAGACACTTAGGATGCCTTTGTTCTTCACGAGGGATGTAGGAAAGGTCACTGATATCATTAAACAACATTGGCAAGTGTTGAGCCTTGATGATGATTTGAGTAAAGTGGCAGGAAAAGTCCCCCGGTTTACATATAAAAATAAACAGTGTTTGAAAAGGAAGTTTTGCAATAGACCTTTGACTAAAACTGTGATTAATAGAGAACAAGGCAACACAGTTGCCTGTAATAACTGTAATCAGTGCCGTTTTATTGATGATAGGAAGGATTTCGGCATCAGTTACACAAGTTGACTATCTGTTCAGTACTGGCACAAGCTGCATTAGTATAATGTAGTTTATTTGTAACCGTTTCCTGTACAGACGCTTCGTTGGGAAAACATGTAGACAGCTCAGGGAACGCATCCGTGAGCATGTTTATGCAGTTAGGACAGGGGCTGAATGTAATGCCCTAGCGAATCATATTAAACAAATGGGAGCAGAACATGATTTCATTTTCTGCGTGTTGCAACAAATAAAGCCCAGTATAAGAGGAGGGGACCTAGACACATGTTTATTGGATTGTGAACTTAAATGGATCATTAGGCTTAGAGCCGATAAATTACCTGGTATTAATGACAGAGTACAAGTGAAACCTATACTTAAGAAAAAGAGAATTTATAGACCGTAATTATATGGTTCATATATAGTTTTAACTGTTTTTAATGTTATTTAGATATGAATGTTATAATTCATTTGTGATAATTTAAAAATTTTTAAGGGTATGGCTTAGTAATGACGTCATATTTAATAGTTTGAGTAGGAACCTATGGGGTTCGATCATATGGTATTTAAATGTTTCTAACTGACTATGCACTTTGTAGTTTGATAAAGCCGTGGAGGTGAAAGCGCTTACTGTGCTAGCATTGAATAAAGGTCCTGTTTTTACTGAAGTCGTGCTGAATCTGTGTTATTATCGTGGTGTGGAAATTGGACATTTATTGTCTATTGACTGTGTCTGGAAACTTTACAGCCTTTGTCTTCACTTGCATGTGGACATATACCGTTTTTATTTTAACCTTCGGAGTTGCAGTGAAGTTAATCCCCTTGGTGGTTTGCTTAAGTTGTTTTCTTATGTTTTAAATTTTTAAATGTTAGTACACTGTTTGTTACAAGATCTAAGAAAAGTCTTGGTCCAATTAGTTGCTGCTGTCTAATGTATATTATACATAACATAAAATATAATACATTTTAACTCAAAATATTATGCATTTGAAACAGGATACATTTAATTCATCTATACAAAGAATATAAGGAAATGTTTTTATAAAATGTTTTTAAATATTTTAAGGGAATTTTTTAATATTGGCTTGATTGGTTAATTGATGTTAATTAATTGTTTAGTTTTAGTATTTAAATGATTGAGAAGTGTGAGGAAGGTGGGGAAAACTTCCCTACCG
>NC_056732.1:1105178743-1105383743 GCF_019279795.1 Protopterus annectens
TCCTTAATGAATATGCCAGGTTACATGGCCGAAAAGTGTGGTATGAGTTATAGCCTGGTAGTGCAAGGGTGCTCTCTGCAGCCTTGAACCAGGTCTTAGTCAATGTTCTCCATTTTAAGGAGTGCCTCGAGTAAGTGCATTTTGAGATTTAGACAAATATATATATACATATACACACACACACACCTATATATATGAATCTATGAACCTATATACATATGTATATATATATATATATATATATATATATATATATATATATAGAGAGAGAGAGAGAGAGAGAGATATCACTTCACTAAAAGTCCATTTCACTGAGACCAAATCACCTAAATTTCATTTCACCTAAAACTCATTTCACTGTCGAATAGTATTCTAAGGCAAGTCAAAGGTATATGTCCTTTTCCCCACTGTAGTGTGATCCTGGTGTTAGAAGCCGCGGTGGTGCAGCGGTAGCATTGTCGCCTCACAGCAAGAGATTCTCCTGTTCGATTCTCGGTTAGAGCACCTTCCGTGCGGAGTCTGCATGTCCTCCCTGTGGTTGAGTGGCATTTGAAAGACATGCGTAAATGGGCGTGCCTTCCTTGAAGGTTGGGCGTCGAGCTGGCACCGTAAAAATCTACTGCCAATCATTAGCGGACCGGGGTTCACTGTGGTGACCCCTAACCGGGAAAAGCCGAAAGAAGAACAAGTGTGATCCTGGTGTTCATATATATCGTTGGGGGGCATAGCACTCCACCTAGTTGGATTTTACCAAATAATGTAAAGCAAAACCAGAGAACAGAAAACCAGTAGCCTACTCGCACACACACACACACCTCCTTATATTCTTATCAATATTTAGGATAGGCACTAGTACAATGCACAATATACACTGCCAAAAGTAGGTTTCCTATAAACACTGGAAGAAAATATATTTTCTTGATATAATAAAAGTATGTCTTCCCTAACTAACAAAGTCCAAAAACGAAAAACGTAACTGTTTTGTAAACCATTTCTAACATTTCCTACTTTTTTTTTTTTTTAAATGTCCCTCCCAAGAAGGAAAAAAAAAAAAAAAAACTATCATTCAAATGGCCATATAATGCAACTTTACTATATAAAAACATCTGCTGCCAATCACATAGCATCAAAGTGGCAAAGGTCAGAGTAACTGCTGCTCCCATGGGCACTCCACAGGTCTGTCTACAACAGGAGTCATCAAAAGAAAAATATCTTCCAAAACCAATAATATACATGTAGTGTTAACATATGTATTCAAAAACCCAGTTTCATGATATAAAAAAACTCTGGACCCTCTTAAGTCCAAGGGTTTGAGGAATGATTGTAAAATGTAAAACTAACAGTCATATGACTTCAAGTCACCCAATTCACTAAATAAAATCCAAGAATCTCATGGACCATAGCTTGTACAAACCTTATTGAAAACATTATCTAAACAAAAAACTGTATGCTCAGTTACACAGCCTCTGGCTGAAACTATAGGCCTAAAAGGTGGGCTGAGTATACTTGTATGACTTTGGAATACCATAAAATTCCCCAAGTTCCAGGGTTCTTAATCCAGAGAAACTCGTACAACTTGGTGATCAATAGCATCTTGATGTAGTACATCTAAAAGCACAAAATATATCTACTTAAAGGACAAATTAACGTTCCTTTTATCTATAACCGAACAAATAACTTGTGTATCAATATCATTACAACGTTCTACTGTTCAGAATCCATGACATAAACCCACTTATCTTTCATAAAATGTACATTGGATGTAAGATCTTAGCATTTCTAAACTGTTTTTCCCTTTTAGTGAGGTTATAAAAAGTAGATGTCCGATAGGTATGCATCTACAGTCATCACATATGGGTTGTCCTGCCTCAGGCAGCCCTTCGGTCGGCCGGATTCCAAAGTCTGGGTCCGGCGTCGGCTGATGTCGCACTTTCCCCGATGTCAGAGCGCCTGGGGTATAAAAGCATCAGCCGACGCCATCTACCTCAGTTTTTCTTGCCCCAGATGCCAGGTGCCCTCTAAGGAAGGCTAAATTTGCAGAGATGCATTTAAAAATTCCAAACTTGCACAATAATATAAAAACAAATACACCATAATAGATCCCCCCCAGCTAGCTATAAGAGGGGTAAGTACCCAAGAAATACCTCAGAGGGGAAGGAGGGAGGGTAAACCTGACTGCAGATGCATACCTATCGGACATCTACATTTATGGTAGGTACAAAACTGTACTATGTCCTTCAAGGATGCATCTGCAGTCATCACATATGGGTAGAATACCATAGCCAATCTGGGGGTGGAGGAACTATGTAAAGGATGGTGTAGCTAAAATGCCCTGCAGGACTGCCGTAGCAAAGCCTGCTCTGGATCTGGAATATAAAGGTAAGTTGTAATGCTTGGCAAATGTATGCACGTTGCTCCATGTAGCAGCTTCTAAAATGTCCTTGGTAGCCACCCCTCTTAAGAAGGCTATGGAGGTGGCTGTGGCTCTCGTGGAATGAGGTCTAATGTTAGCTGGCACAGTTTTTCCATGAAAGGAGTAACATAAATGAATGCAATTCCCTATCCATTTTGAAATTGTCTGTTTGGAAATTGCTTTTCCTTGTGTACCAGCAGCATATGCTACCAACAGCTGGTCAGTTTTTCTGTAACCTTTAGTTCTGTCCAAGTAGTAGCGCAACTGTCTGTGTATGTCCAGTGTGTGCAGAAGTTTCTCCCCTTTGTTTTGTGGATTCGGAAAGAAGGTAGGCAAGTGAATAGCTTGATTTAATGAAACCCTGGATACTACCTTTGGCATAAATGTAGGATTGGTTCTCAATGAAACTCTGTCCTGATGAAAAATAAGGAATGGCTGTACTGCCATAAGGGTCTGTAACTCAGATACTCTTCTTGCTGAGGTTATGGCCAGAAGGAAAGCAGTCTTCCAAGACAGGAAAGTACAGTTGTGTACACCTACCATAAATGTAGATGTTCGAGTGTCTTCACTGTTGCAGTCATAACTGTAGGGTGCTCCTGCCGGCAGGCAGCCCGAGGTCGGCCAGAATCCCAAAGTCTGGGTCCGGCGTCGGCTGTACAAGCCAGTACCCTGACGTCAGTACGCTCTGGTACATAGCCCTCAGCCGACGCCATCTTCTCCAGCCTTTCTTGCCCTAGATGTCAGAAGTCCCTAAGAAATCATAAATGAATCCCACTAGGAAACACAAATACACCACAAAAAAGAGAAAAAAAGAGAAAAAAAGAGGGGATAGGAGGGAGGGAAACACCGACTGCAACAGTGAAGACACTCGAACATCTACATTTATGGTAGGTGTACACAACTGTACTATGTTCATCGTGTTTCACTGTTGCAGTCATAACTGTAGGGTGGAATCCCAAAGGAGTGAAAAAAGGGGGGAGGTTTAGACAGAAGGGGCAGCAAGAAGACCCTGCAAAACAGCAGAGGCAAAGCCTGCCCTGGTCTTAGAATACAAAGGGAGATTGTAGTGCTTGGAAAAAGTATGCACAGAACTCCAAGTGGCAGCTTCCAAGATATCCTTGGTAGGAACTCCCCTGAGAAAAGCTGTAGAAGTAGCAGCTGCTCTAGTAGAATGACTTCTCACAGTACCTGGAAATTGTTTCCCATGATGAGTGTAACAAAATCTTATTCCATAAGAAATCCATTTGGAAATAGTTTGTTTGGAAATAGCCTTTCCAAGAGAACTGGAGGCAAAAGAAACAAACAATTGGTTAGATTTTCTGAACTCTTTAGTCTTGTCCAAATAAAATCGTAACTGTCTGTACACGTCCAAGGAATGCAAAATCCTTTCCCCTTTATTCTGAGGATTAGGAAAGAAGGTAGGAAGGTGAATTGTTTGATTCAAAGCCACTTTCGAAATCACCTTAGGCATGAAAGTAGGATTGGTCCTCAAGGATACTCTGTCCTGGTGGAAAATAAGGTATGGTTCCACAGCCATGAGAGCTTGCAACTCTGAGACCCTTCTGGCAGAAGTCAAAGCTAACAAAAGAACTGTCTTCCAAGATAAAACTTAATATCTGAAGATGCAGCAGGCTCAAAAGGAGGCAAAGTAAGTTTTTCTAAAACATAATTAAGATCCCAAGCAGGAACAGGAGGGGTTCTGGGAGGCCTTAAATTCTTAGCCCCTCTCAAGAATTGTCTCACCAAAGGATGAGAAAAACAGGGGATCAGTATTGAAATGAGCAGAAATAGCAGAAGCATGAATCTTAATGGAAGAAAAGGAAAGTCCATTAGACAAAAGATCCGAAAGGTAAAGCAAAATAGAAGAGAGATCAGGTACCAGAGGGTCCAAGCTTCGGTCCTGCATCCAAATGCAAAATCTCTTCCATTTAGAGGCATAGGATTTCCTAGTGCTAGGTCGTCTAGCTTCCAAAAGAACATCCAAAACTTGTTTGGGAAGGCTAGAAGAGATCAAATTCCTTTGAAGAGCCAAGCTGCCAGACAAAGGGTCTTGATATTGGAATGTAGCAACTGACCCTGATGCTGGGACAGAAGAGAAGGGTTCAGAGGGAGAATCCAAGGAGGCTCCAAGAACAGGTGCTTTAAAGTTGGATACCAAAACTGTCGAGGCCAATTTGGAGCAATCAAGATGAGGAACTTGGGCTTGTCCTGTTTTATCTTTAGTAAAATCCGAGGAAGAGGAGGGAAGGCATATCCCGAAAGGTTTCTCCAGCTGAAGGACAGGGCATCCACTTTCCAAGCTGTTTTGTGGAATGACCTGGTGCAAAAGAGAGGCAGCTGATGATTGAGATGGGATGCAAACAGATCTATCTGGGGGCATCCCCAAACTGCAGTAATCCTGTTGAATAAGTTGGTTTCTAGCATCCATTCGGGAGGATCTAAAATGTTCCTGCTCAGGCTGTCCGCTAAGAGATTCTGTTCTCCTGGTATGAATTGGGCCTGGAGATGTAGATTCAGATTTAGAGCTGTGTCCCATAAAGCCATAGCTAGTCTGCAAAGGGGGTACGAATGAGAACCCCCCTGCTTGTTTATGTACCACATGACTGTGGTGTTGTCTGTGCAAATCAAGAGGTCCTGGATGCAAAAGGTTCTTGAAGGCTAGAAGAGCATTTTGAACTGCCAACATTTCCTTCAGATTGATGTGCCAGTGAAGATGATCCTTTGTCCAGGTTCCCTGCTGGCAATTGCCTAGAAAATGTGCTCCCCAAGCATAATCCGAGGCGTCCGTGGTTATGATTTGAGAAGGTTGAGGAAGACGGAAAGGCTTTCCTTCGTTTAACGCACACACCCTGGACCACCAAAGGAACTCCTTCTGGAGGCAGGGGATCAGAGGAATCAGAGTGTCCAGATCGTGGTAATGCT
Organism: Protopterus annectens; assembly: GCF_019279795.1. Classification (NCBI taxonomy): domain Eukaryota; kingdom Metazoa; phylum Chordata; order Ceratodontiformes; family Protopteridae; genus Protopterus; species Protopterus annectens. Next base: position 1,105,184,079 of record NC_056732.1, read on the forward strand.
GACCATACACTTTTCAGATACCATTGAAGCTTTCTCATATAAAGCCTTGCATTTGGAATCAACAGAATGCAGGAAGCCATGTAGCCCAGTGCCTGCAGGAATTTCCTTGCAGTGAGCTGAGGTAGAGTTGCCAAAGTTTTGAAAATTGAAGCCAGCTGTATTTGTTTTTCTGTAGTGAGGAAGGCCCTTTGTAAGGTTGTATTTAAGAGGGCTCCCAGAAATACCATTTGTTGAGAAGGGATCAAATGTGACTTTTTTGTGTTCACTGAAAATCCCAGTAGGAGGAGAAGACGTTGAACAAAATCCAGATGTTGAAGTAAAAGATCCTTGCTGTCTGCCTGAATAAGGCAGTCGTCCAAACAGGGGTAAATCTGAATCCCCTGGAGTCTGCAATAAGCCACTACTGGTGCCAGGCATTTGGTAAAGACTCTGGGCGCAGTAGATAAACCAAAGGGCAGTACAGAGAATTGAAAGTGTCTCGAACCTGCCTTGAACCCGAGGAATTTCCTGCATTCCTGCCTGATGGGAATGTGTAAATAAGCTTCCTTTAGATCCAATGTCACCATCCAGGCGTCCTGAGAGAGCATTGGAATCAGCTGCTGCAGAGTAAGCATCTTGAATTTTGGAATTTCCAAAAAGGTGTTTAACACAGAAAGGTCCAGAATAGGTCTCCATGAGCTTTGCTTTCTTGAAACCAGAAACAGTCTTGAATAAAAACTTTTTCCCATCTCTGAGAGTGGAACAGGCTCTATGGCTCTCATGGCCAGAAGAGCATCCACTTGATTTAAGGCCTCTGACCATTGATGTTTTGGCAGATCTGGCCAACCGAAAGCCCTTGGCAAGGTATGAAAGTGGAATTTGTAGCCTTTTAAAATCACGTCCAATACCCATTTGTCCTGGGTAATACGAGTCCAATTTCTGTAAAAAAGAGAAAGTTTTCCTCCGAGAGGGGCATCCAGGTAGAGAGGTCCTGTAGCCCAACCGAGAGAGTCATTGAGTTTGCTTCCGTTGAGATTGGGATCTGTCTTCTCCCCTTCTAGGTGAAGAAGCAGTCCATTGTCTCGATCTGTAGGAGGCCTGAGCTTGGCAACGACCTCTGGAGCGTCTATATCTTCCCCTTTGAGGCCTGTCAGACGTGGGAAAGGACCAATTTTTGGAGGGCCAATTCCTGGAAAATCTAGGAGGCTGAACTTGCAAGAAATCTTTCACAGTTTGCATAGATTTTGCCTTTTCTTCCATCTTTTTAATAACCTCCTCAGCCTTAGATCCAAAAAGAACATCATGCTGAACAGGGGCATCTAATAATTTAGCCTTAACCTGTTCAGGTAAACTTTGCTCACGAAGCCAAGCATGTCTCCTGATAACAGTACCAGAGGCTGCGGCCCTGCAAGAAGCATCCAAAGCATCAAAACCACAATGCAAGCTATGTTTGTTCAGTTGTTCAGTTGCATGCAATACATCCTGTAGTTCCTTATCTTCTGCACATGCAGGAAGGGAAGCAAGCTTTTACTTTAAAACAGACAAAAGAAATTGCTGATACTTAAACATATGAAACTGGCAATTTAAAGCCTTAACAGAAAGGGTAGCAGAAGTATATACCTTTTTACCCCACCTGTCTAAGGCACGAGAATCCTTCTCAGAGGGAATAGGATTCTTAGAAGTAGCAACTTTAGCAGCCTTAGAGCCCTGAGATATAGTTTCAGGATCTGCAGAAGGATTCTTAAACAAGAACAAATGAGACTCAGGAACCCTATAAAACCTATCAGGCTTAGAGGGAGCAGGAGGCATGGTGTCAGGATTCAAATTAGCCTCGGAGAAAGCATCATCCACAATGTCAAGAACAGGAGGGATAGCCAAAGGACTATGTTGAGGAAGAAGAAGGAATTCTCTAAGCCTCTTCTTGGAAGCAGAATAATCCTGACCTTCCCAATGAAAATGTTCCCTCATCTCATGTAAGGTTTCCCCAAAAGAAAAATCTTCAGGCGGAGAGGCAGAGGGCAAGGAGTCCTCAGCATCCGAATCCTCATAAGGAGGAAAAGAATATTCCTGATCAGAGGAAGAGACAGAAGATATAGAAGCCTGGTCAGAGGAATCCATAGGAACATCCTGTCTAGGCCTTTTCTCAGGGGGGGGGGGTGAGAACCCCTAATCATAGTAAGCAAATCTTCAGCCATCCTTAACAATTGCTTCTGTGTCCTTGGGAGTAGATTCAGAAGTAGCTTGAGCAGGAGCTTTGGACTTAACAGGAGTCTTTGTCTTTGCCTTTGAAATAGTGATGTGAGTAGGCCTGAATACCCCCTCAGAAGCCGGTACATGCACAGCGGTTCCGGACCCATCTGAGGGAGCGACGTCCGAAGGTCCTGCAGCAGATAAAATAGAAGGCCTGGATGGCTCCCCATGGGAGTCCGTATCGGCCATCGGTTCAGAAGTGGCGGACAACAGGGGCTGCAAAAGCGCCTCACTGACGACAGCCGAACCGGACGCTGGCTCCAGCTGCAACGAGTCCTGTTTGGACCTCGGAGGCCTGTCCTTGTCTTTGCGTTTCTTTTGAATTCCGGTAGTATCCGACGACATTCTATAATTGAAGCGTCTGCCAAAGTAATTCAGTGCCCAGTCGTACCTGCGTTTGATAGTACAAGAATTAAATCTGGCACAGAACCGACAACAAGAAACGTCGTGGTCAGGGCCTAAACAAGGTAGACAGTAAGAGTGGAAATCTTTATGAGGTATTTGTTTCCCACACGTAATACAATTATTAACTTTTTCTGACATCGGAGGAACAAGAAAAAGATTCCCCAACGGGGTACTTAGCTTTGAGAAGAGAAGTAAGAACTTCGGACCGACAACAATCAAAAACGCTGTTCGAAAATCGCCAACCAACGACTTGCGAGCAGCTTTCCACCGCACGGCAAGAAAGACTGGAGAAGATGGCGTCGGCTGGGGGCTATGTACCAGAGCGTACTGACGTCAGGGTACTGGCTTGTACAGCCGACGCCGGACCCAGACTTTGGGATTCTGGCCGACCTCGGGCTGCCTGCTGGCAGGAGCACCCTACAGTTATGACTGCAACAGTGAAACACGATGAACATCTGTAGTTCTGCAGATGCTGCTGGTTCAAAGGGAGGCAGTGTTAGTTTTTCCAACACGAAATTAAGGTCCCAAGTAGGTAGAGGTGGTTTCCTTGGAGGATTGATGTTTTTGATTCCTCTTAGAAACTGTCTTAGGAGAGGATGAGAGAAGACAGGTGGATCAGTATTGCACTCTGCTGAAATTGCAGAAGCATGAATTTTAATGGAAAATTAAGAAAGACCATAGTGGAACATTTCTGCCAAGTATTCCAGGATATGTGCAATGTTCATCACTGTAGCATCTAGGCCCTTTGTGGTGTTCCAAATGTGAAATCTTTTCCATTTTGCTGAATATGCCTTTCTTGTGGAAGGCCGGCGAGCTTCCATAATAATATCTTTCACTCTCTGGGATAGCTTGTCCTGAGGAGGAGTCAAGGTATTTTCCAGGCTGTTAGTTGCAAGGTTTTCAGGTTGGAATGCAGAGTTTTGTAATTGTGCTGTGACAGTAGAAGTGGCCATAGAGGAAGAGGCCATGGTTTTGTGCGTGACAGGCTCTTTAACAGTGGGTACCAGTGCTGTCTTGGCCAGTCCGGAGCTATCAGAATCACTTCTGGCTGCTCTGTCCTGATCTTCAGTAAAACCTTGGTCATTAATGGGAGAGGTGGAAATGCATACACTGTTAAGAGTTCTCCAGCTGAAAGAGAGGGCGTCCACTTTCCATGCTTGTGGGTGGTATGTCCTTGAGCAGAATTTCTTCAGTTGATGATTGTGGGGAGGCAAAAGATCTAAGTCCGCCTCCCCATGATTGTGTTATCTGTAGAAAGATGTCTGGGTGCAGCATCCATTCGTGTGCATCCATGATATTTCTGCTTAAGCTGTCCGCCAGTATATTGTCTTTCCCTGGCACAAACTGGGATTGTAGCTGTATATTGAGTTTCAAGGAAAGGTCCCATAGATTCATTGCCTGCCTGCAAAGAGGATAGGAATGGGTGCCTCCTTGCTTGTTTATGTACCACATAACCGTGGTGTTGTCTGTCCTTATTAGCAGATGGCCATGGTGCAGAAAGGGTTTGAAGGCTTCGACTGCATGTATCACTGCCAGCATTTCCTTTTGGTTTATGTGCATGCGTAGCTCTTTTTGCGACCATAAACCTTCAATGCATCTGCCCTCCATGTGCGCGCCCCAATCGTGGTCTGAAGCGTCTGTTGTAATGGTTTGGCTGGCTATTGGTTTGCTGAAAGGCAGACCCCTGTTTGACTGGCTTGCTTGAGCCCACCACAGAAATTCCTTTTGAAGGCATGGAATGAGTGGTAACAAAGTTTCCAGGCTGTGACTGTGCTGAGTCCATAAACTCCTTAGGTACCATTGTAGTTTCCTCATATGCAGTCTTGCTTGCGGAATCAGAAGGATGCAAGAAGCCATGTAACCCAGGGCCTGCAGGATTTTCCTTGCAGTCAGCTGGGTTTGTCTGGTCAGATTTTTGAAGTAATCTGGTAGTTGATTTTGTTTTTCTTCTGTGAGGAAGGCCATTTGGGTGGTTGTATCTAGATCTGCACCCAGAAAGGTTATTCTTTGGGATGGAACAAGTCTTGATTTGTGAAAGTTGACTGCATATCCCAAGGCCTGAAGTAGGTGGATGGCATAATTCAAGTGTTTTACCAAAGTTTGTTGGCCGTCCGCTTGTATAAGGCAGTCGTCCGGATATGGGTGTATTTGAATCTCCTGAAGTCTGCAGTGTGCAATTACTGATGCCAGGCATTTCGTGAATACTCTGGGCGCAGTAGATAAGCCAAAGGGCAATGCTGAGAATTGATAATGCTCTGGCCCTGCAAGAAATCTGAGGTGTCTTCTGCAACTTTGGCTGATAGGGACATGCAGGTATGCCTCCTTGAGGTCTAGAGTTACCAGCCAAGACCCCTTGCCCAGCATGGGAAGGAGCTGCTGTAGAGTTAGCATTTTGAACTTTGGCACAATGAGATAAGTATTCGGTGCGGACAAGTCGAGAATAGGCCTCCATTGTTTTTCTTTTCTTGGAACAAGGAATAGTCTGGAATAAAATCCTTGGCCTTGTTCTGAGAGAGGAACCTTTTCTATAGCTTTCATTTGCATTAAGCTGGAAATTTGTTTCAAAGCCTCTGCCCTTTGATTCGGTGGCAGGTCTGGCATGCCTTTTCTTTTTGGTAATGTGTGGAAATGAAACCTGTATCCTTTGTCTATTATTTGTAGTGTCCATTTGTCCCTTGTAATACTGTGCCAATTTTCTGAGAATAAAGAAAGCTTTCCGCCAAAGGTGCTTCCAATTGAGCCCTGGTTGGCGGTGTCAAAGTAAAGTCATTGAGCCTGTCCTTGTGCAGCAGTTGAAGGTCCTGCATTACCTCTCTGGTTGGGAGGCTGCCATTGACGTCCTCTGTAGGAGCCTCTAGCTTGCCCTCTACCTCTGGCCCGCCTGTTCTTGCCTCTCTGAAACCTCTCTGTGTCTGGAAAGGACCAATTCTTGGAAGGCCAATTCCTGCTGAATCTTGGTGGTTGTACTTGGAGAAAATCCTTGACTGTTTGTACGGATTTTGCCTTTTCTTCAAATTTCTTTCGGACCTCCTGAGCCGTGGAGCCAAATAACTTTTGCTTTTCCAGAGGAGCATCCAGCAGCTTTGCTTTAACATGGTCTGGCAGAGATTGTTCCTTCAGCCAAGCATGCCTATGTATGACTGCGCCAGTCATAGCTGACCTACATGAAGCTTCCAATGCATCATAACCACATTGCAAGAAATGGTTGCTAACCTGTTGTGAGTTATGTACCAGATCCTGAAGTGACTTGCGGTCTAGGGGGTCAGGTTAAGACAGTTTTTTATGCAATTCATCTAACAAATACTCTTGGTACTGTATCATATGTAATTGCCAATTTAATGCCCTCATAGAAAGAGTAGCAGAAGTATACACTTTTTTACCCCATCTCTCTAAAGCTCTGGACTCCCTTTCAGAGGAGAGAGGATTTTTAGCAGTGGCAGCTGCAACCCCTTTAGGGCCCTGGGAAATAGTTTCTGGATCAGCAGAGTGGGCCTTGTAAAGGTAAAGATGTGAGTCCGGGACCCTGTAGTACCTATCAGGTTTGGCAGGAGCCGGAGGGAGAGAATCAGGGGTTGTGCTAGAGTCAGAGTACACATCATCAATGACATTCAAAACAGGAGGAATAGCTAAAGGCCTATGCTGAGGCAAATGTAAAAAGGTACTTAATCTTTTCCTGGAATCAGAGAATTCCTGGCCCCGCCATTGGAAATGCTCTCTCATGGTGTGTAGTGTCTCCCCAAAAGAAAACTCTTCAGGAGGAGAAGCCGAGGGAATACATTCCTCTGCATCAGAATCCTCGTGGGCCGAAAAAGCCTCCTCCTGGTGGTCAGAGAGATTAGATCCATCAGAGGCCTCATCTGAGGAGTGGGGATCAGAGGGCTCAACCCTGGGCCTTTTGTCTGAAGGAGGTTGAGAGCCCCTGTCCGGATGACATTGAGAGCCCCCTAATTAAGGAGATAAGATCCTCTGCTAAACTTAGAATCTGTGAACCAGTAGAGGGTCCCTGAGGGATAACCTTGGGAGGCAAAGCTTTTGAGAGTTTAGCAGCTTTAGCCCTGGAGAAAGCCTTAATGGACATGGATGCAGGAGGCCTGGCTGCACCACGTGCTGGTGTAGATTTGTCTAAAGGAATGGTGTCGGAAGGTTCCAGGACACCAGTTTCTGTTGGAAATTCAATAACAGACTCAGTTGGGGCCTCCGGGAACAGAGGTAGTCGGTTGAGCGGTTTCGGTAATTGGAAGTACCAAGGACTCTGTTTCAGCCGAGACACTCGCGGTAGGCCTGGACGTGGTTTCAGCCGAAACCGCGGCCCGCGTGTGTCAGTCCTTGTCCTTCCGTTTCTTAACTAAATGAGAAGTCGGAGTCTCCGACGGCATCTTATACGAAAAACTAGCCCCAAAAAATTCCTCTGCAAACTCCGCCCAACGTCTAAGAGTGCGTCGGTTGAAGGAAGCACAGGCTGAACAGGCCGAGACGTCGTGGTCTGGGCCTAGACAAGGTAGGCAGTAAGAGTGGAAATCCTTATGAGGTATTTGTTTCCCACAAGTTAAACAATTATTAACTTTATCTGACATCGGCTGAGGCAAGAAAGAGTCCCCAACGGGGTACTTAGCTTTTTGAAGTCTTCGGTAGCTGAATTACAGGAGCTGGCTGACCGGCACTTGTGAACTGCTTCTGCTTCGGGCACCACGCGGCAAGAAAGACTGAGGAAGATGGCGTCGGCTGATGCTTTTATACCCCAGGCGCTCTGGCGTCAGGGAAAGTGCGACATCAGCCGACGCCGGACCCAGACTTTGGAATCCGGCCGACCAAAGGGCTGCCTGAGGCAGGACAACCCATATGTGATGACTACAGATGCATCCTTGAAGGACATCTTGTGACCAACAGACTCTTAATTTCTTACATTGTATTCACACAAGGATTCAAAAGCCAGAATCAAAGCATGAATGAACATACTAGATTTTCTAAGCTTAAAATCATTATAATTTTTACTCTCAAAAAAGATGTTAGCTAGCTCTAAACTTTCTAGCATACAAATTAATGTCTAAAAGTATTTACCAAATTAGCCCATTGGAAGCTACAAAAGGAAAAATAAACTTTTTGGATGTGTAAAATGATGTCTCAACCAGGAAGTCACAGTATTGGTCCACTTCCTTACTATAACAAGGGTGAGCACAACCCACTTGAAGGTATGGGACCATTTCAATCTAAAGTAACACTATAAAGATGCAGAAGGTCACACAGTGCAAAACCAGTGCTCAAGAAAGTTACACATACACAGCAACTTGCTTGGTAGCACCATGATGCAAAGTTAGTTCAACAAAACCAGAATCTCATACATGCAGTAGAGTATGCAAACTTCCCACTATGTCAGAAATGACAGGCACTCTATCAAGGTATTGCAGTCTCTCCAGCTTACCGAAACACCTGGTGTTAAATCTATAAGCACATAATACACCCACGCTTGCCTGACAATCCCTAAAGCATCAAAATAGTCAGGGATTCCACTTTGCATCAAACAAGAGACATGCTTCAGTGGTTTCAGTAATTTGTGGAAGCCTCATGCCTGCCACCAAATTTACAGATTTCACAAGTTAAAAAGGAGAAAGACTAAACATGACATGGTCATTTACCATGTTAAAAATGAACAATCTAAGGGTCTCCCCTCTTGCACAGGCAGCAAGATGTGGCAAATCTGATTGATAAATTCAGCTCCAACTTTACCCCACTTTCTCCCAGACACCTCTCAAGAAATAATCTCAACCATAATTCCAACTATTACTACGGAATACGTCTTCTGTACTCTGTCCAAAACCAAAACACTGCAATAATGGGCTCTGATATGCCAGGATGCCTCCTAAACAGTACGTGAAACATGACCTAACTTGTCCACTAGAATCATCATTTAACTTGGATTCTAAACAGACTTTGTAACCAAATGAATGGGAGACTACAACCATTATCCCTCTGCAAAAGAGCAGGCCATCCACAGCCCCAGGAAACCACCAACCCCAAAAGTCCGACTAATCTCGTATGTAAAGCCATGGAAAGAATCATTTGGATATAAATGACACTGAACTGAACCAAACTTGGTTTCTTCAAGGGCAGATCATGCCTGCTGAACCTGGTGGACTTCAAGATCACCAAAATAATGGACAAGGACAAAACAGTACACACATCCCACCTTGACTTGGCCAAAGCATTTGACACAATACTCCACTTAGGTATTAGAGACAAGCTCATAAGATTAGATATAATACCCTGCATCTTCAGCTGGATAGCCAGCTGGCTCACACACAGGGCCCAATAAGTCAGGACAGAAGAGTCTACCTCTACAAAAAAAAAAAAATAGCAGAGTCCCTTCAGTGCTTAGGCCACTCCTTTTTGGCATCTCTTTTTCTGAAGGTAATGCTAGTGTCATTGGTGTCTGGCTTAACAAACGTACAGACTCCAAACTAGACACAGTCACAGAATCCCTCACAGACTCAAATACTCTCCAAGGCACACACTAACAACTGCTGACAGACTTGTGGCCTAAAATTAATTTCCAAGAAGCATACAACAGTAACCTTTGGTAAGACAGCTATTCTGGGAAATTACTTCATTGATAATGCACCCACACAATACACCTTGTGGTCAAAGATTTGGGAATACACGTTAATAATCATGTGTCTAATGTAGTAAGGAAACCATTCTATCTTGCACAACTTATAAGCAATGGTATGGCATCTAGATCCAAAGATGTCATTAGACCACTGATGGAGTACAATGCCCACATTGATACGCATCTCACCAGACATATGCAACAATTGAAGCATCCGCAAAGCTTCTCACAAAAAGAATATGTGGTGCAGAAAAGATTTCCTACATGGACTGCCTCAAAGCCCATAGTCTCCTGCAGACTACTGAGAGAAGATCTATGCCTGGCCAACAAAGCATTCTTTGATCCAGCTCTGATGGGCCTACTGCACATCCCCAAACCAAATAGCAACATAAATACCAAACCAGGGATGTAAACCTTGTCTGTAACATAAGGCATGTGCCTCAGAGATTACTCCATCTCTGAAACAGCCTTTCCATCTACATGAAGCAGAGGTCTTCCCTGCACTTGTTTGAACAATTCAGAACAGTGGCTGGAGCATCGAAAATTTACCTCTGACATGGCACCCATGTGTCTATAAAAAAGACAGCATGTAAATCCATGCCCAAGCTACTTAAACTCTGCATAAAAACCTCTGGTATATCACCCTTGTCCAATATAATAAGGAAGCATGGCTAAGCTTAAAAAGGCCCTTTAGTGTTGTTAGCCTAGGAATCACCTATGTATATAACCTGTATATTACAGGAAAACTCCAACTTCTCCTACAGTTTAACTCAGCTCTTAGGTTGCTTTCAAACCTACAATAGGATTCCAGTACTCTGTAGGTACCTAAAACCTGCTTGTACTTTATAAAAACCTTTACTTCCTCATGTTGTATTCAAAAGAAGGGAAAGACCACCAACTTTTTTAAACTTAATTTCTCACAGGAGTTGCAGAGGAATTTACCTACACTTGCATGACATACCACAGAGACCGTTTTCCATTATTTTTACTGCAGAAGTTGAGAACTTACAATGATAAACAGGCAATTAAATCAGTCAATGGACCAAAGGCAATTCTCACCTCTTTTGACAAATTTACATAAGCAGCATCACAGTATTGAAATGCCAAGCCTTAAACTTTAAATGTTTGTTGTTTAGACTACTACACATTTTAAGATGACAAATGTAGTATCAAAGATGTCGGAGACATTTGGAGAAAAGTCAGAAAATATTTTTTTCTTGTAATCCCTGTAAAGTATCAGCACATTTACCAAAATGTGGGGGAGAGGCTGTCAATTCATGTTGGACTACAAAAAGATACTTTGAACAAAAGTCTTCAATTTAGCAACTGTTTTGGTTGCAGCTGTACAATTCCTTAGTATACTGTAAAACAAGCCCTGAAACACACACAAGTAAGTGAGGGCCATTAAAGAAATGAGAAGCAGTCCTGTTACAGAAGGTATAGGAGAGGACAGTGACTGACACTAATCCCATTATATGTCAATGGCATGGGAATACACCACTACTTCCTCGTGTCTAACAAGACTCATATAAAGCAGATTTGAAATGGATTATGAAAAAGGGAAAGGTGTGAAGTAAAATGAGATCATGTTGACATGTCAAGCCTCACTGATAGCCATTTTGCAGAAAACATTAAAATTCTGTAAAAAGCAGCTAGAGTGAGTTTGAGAGGTTAAAATAACTCAAAACAGAGCTAGAGTCTAAAAATAGATTTTTTTTTTTTTTTTTAGTTCTAAGGTGGACTTTTCTATAAAAGCTTTGTACTGTATTGTCAGCACTTATTTGACCGCCAAAGTCTGGTACAATGCCTGCAGTACTGGTGACACTGCACCTACAGATGACATTACCAAACTCTAGGCACCCCTGCAATATCTGTGCAAAAAAAAACGATGTGGAAAACTAGGATGCAATCAACATTGTTCATCCTGAATCTAAGGCTCAGTTATTAAACAAGGACTCCTTTCCAGGAACCCTAGCATATAATTTTGCTGGGACACATCATTAATGCTCCCCTTTTCGAAAGTACAGCTGTGTAAGTTGCACTTGCCATAAGAGTAAATATCCAAATTTCTCATTGCTGCAGTAGCCTATAGCTATTTGGGTGATATCCTGCCCAGGATATAATGGCCAGTCAATCTCCCCAAGTCTCTTGCCCCCCTCCACCCATGCAACCAGGTTTCTGTCTCTCTAGACCCAAAGGGCAAAAATAGCAGACTGAGTGCTTACTGCTTCAGGACTATCTAAACACCAACAAGGGTGAGACAGGCTACTTGCCCTGAACCCCCCCCCCCAAAATAAAAAAGTTTGTAATGCAATTCTTTTTAACATCTTTACTGAATGATCACTTAAGACACAAGCAAATCTACAGTTACATAAAAGAACACAAACCATGTTAACATATACACAGCTGCAAACATTATATAGAACACATTCTTTTGTGTAATTAGCAATCTGACGTTACATAAACTAATCCAATTCCTGCCTTCCCTTAAACTTCACTCCTCCAAAAACATTATTCTACATTTTATTGCTCCCAAAATTTCCATTTTTTTTCCTGTCTCATTTGCTCCTACCATTTTCTAAAGATTCCGCTTCCAGTTCTTTTATTTTTGTTACAATATTCAATACTAAAAATACAATTTGTCTAGACTTAGCTTTTTTGGCAGCCACCAGGTCTTAACAAGTCTAGGCAATTTAGATCCTGTACCCAGCTACAAGCAAAACTAGTTTCCTTAGATGCACCCATTGCTCACAAAATATTTCTGACAGAGTAGTCTGTAGGGAATGTTTAAGGCCTGCCAACTCACTGATTCTCTAAACATATGTTCCCAGTTATCTCTTTCTTCCTAATCACACCTCCAACATTTGTCACATACCGGAGGAAAAAACATTTCCAAACAAAAATCATAAATCTTCTAGACTTTGTTGCATATTTGGGGGCCATACATGTGTCCTTTCCACAGTTTCCTTCTGAATTGCTTATCCAATCTCTCTTCCCAATCACTTTCAACTTCCTCTGACTGATTTCTACACTTATCGTGTAATACACTGTATGCCCTACTAATTATTCCTTTAAAAGCAACTTCTGTTCTAGATTCGGCAAAAAACTCTTAACACTGCATGTCACTCACTTAGGACTCCCTATCCCTTTTCCTATACTTGGATATCAATCAACGACAGGGAAGTGGTCTCTAGCCTACATCCAAATGTCTTCTTGGCCTCTTCCCATTCTATTACCTTCCCCTTTCTCTAGTTATTTACTCCCAATACCTTTGTTCCCTTGCCAGTTTTCTCCAATAACTTCCAGCGATATCTTGCCTATTTCTCTGTACCCCTAACTGCAGTCATTCCCATCAGTAAATCTCCTTTCACCATGTTGGCTTAGTTCTTAGAATACTGTCTGCTATTTTATGAATATAATATTCTGTATGGCTCTTGTTCTCCTTAAGGATCTACATCCAAACTCCAACTCTCTCCTTATTTCTTGATTTTCCCCACTTCATCGCCCCTTTCCACTTTTGAATTATTGCTTTCTGCTTGTGTTTATAGAAATACATTTATTTTTATCTTGGAAAAGTACTATATAGAGAAAAAGGGGGATGGAGGGAGAGTATGGTTACTGCAGCAGGGAGGAATTTTAACATGTACCGTTATGTAAGTGAGTAAGTGCAATTAACAACTGTGCTATGTTCATTCTCACTGCTGCAGTAGCCAAGAGCTATTTGGCTAGATTATTATAGTTTAGCCATCCTGGGTGGGGGTGGGATTAGGATTCAGGAGTTCATGGAGTACAGTCACAGTAAAACCTGCCCTGGGCCTAAAGAGTAATGATTTGTGAAAAGTACAGAGGTTCAAGCAGCTACCTTTAGAATGCTTCTGGAGACCACACCTTTCTAAAACACAATTGAAGATGACAAGGTTCTGGTAAAATGTGCTGTGATTCCGCCTGGAACACATTTCACTGCAGGAACAAAACACAGCTGAAATAATCTGTTTTGACACTGGTTGCCATTTCGTTGGCCCATCACACGAGATAAACAACTGTTCAGCATTGTTCTGTCGAAATAATACCAGAGTTGTCTGAATATCCACAGTATGGAGAATCCTCTCTCCATAAATTTTAGGATCTGGATAAAAACGCACACACTCAAAGAGTGACGGCTTAATTCAAAGTAAACTCAAACAACTTTTAGCATGAATGAGAGATTTTTTCGTAAAGTAACCCTATGGCTTTGGAAAACCAGATAGGATTCACCCACCATGAAAGAATGAAACTCCGATACTTAATGCTGTGATGTCTACAACAGGAGTAAAAGTCTTCAAAGTTATGAACCATACATCAGTCAGATGGTTCAAAGCAAGATAAAAGTTAAGTTTTCCATCAAAAAGTTAGGATCCTAAGTAGATACCACCTGTCTCCCAGGTGGTCTTGAATACAAACACTCCAAGAACTGCTTGACCAAAGACGGGGAAGGGGGGGGATTCATGGAGATACAGGCCGGAGGATAGCAACTCACACAAAATGTTAAACAATGGAATACAATCCCCGATTGGGTCTGGTTATTAGTGTGATGCCAACTAGAACCTCTTTTGTTAACATAAGATTTCATAGCAGCACGTTTTCTTGCCTCCTTTAGTGCAGTCTGCAGGTCCTCATGTAGTAAGGGCCTAAAAGGTATCAAAATTGAATCATTCATTCAGGCAATCCAGGCAGTCGAAGTTTGAGACTGGATGCATCAATACCCCCCGCCGTCTTTTGCATCTAGATCCAGTCTCTGAGGAAGCCTGTGGTAATTGCCCTTGGCTACCTACATAAGGAAAAAAAAAAAACACTGTTGCTTGGGACAGAAGAAAGTCACCACAATGACTTTTGGAGATTCCTTCTGAATCTTCAGAATTACCTTGGCTAAAACGGACTTCCATTATGCTGAGCAACAGATAATCAGCACTTCCCACAAGCTCCCCCTTCCAAGAATTTAGAAAGTCCTTTTACCTAGATTTAAAAATACAAAAGCAGACTCAACCAAGTAAAGAAAGCAGAGAGATTTCCCATGACAAGGGAATAAAGTAAGAAATTTATTAAAAGTAAAAGAACGGTTGTTTAATCTCAATGGGACACTCAAAATGCAAAAATGGAAGATCTGGAAAAGCTCACAGTTTTCAGAGAAATAAGACAGAGATGAAGACGGCACTACAATCGTATGTGGTTAAGGAAGAAGAAAAACAATCTTAAGTGTGTCAAGACCTTAATTCCCATGCAGATACCTTGCAACAAATGGAAGAGAACAATGTGGAATATGAATAATTGGCTTTCCTGAGCAGTAAGATGGGAAAAAGTCTACAATGTATGCAAGTCGTCCTCTCTACATGGACACAACTAACCACAAAGGAAATAAAAACTGAAAGGGCACATCATACAGCCTGGAATCCGCAGTCAGCTCATAAAGGGCATCCCAAACCGATAATAGTGAAATTAGAGACATATGCCCTTAAGGACAAAATCCTAACCTCGATCTGGAAACCACACAATAAGCTATATTGTAAGGGAAGTCAAATACATATATTTATAGACCAAGACTTTTCTCAAGACACAAGGAAACGAAGGGCAAGCTATCCCCCATAATGAAATTGGTAAGTACCATAATCTTTAGAAAGAAGCTTCTTCATCCAGCAACAATAAAACTGCTTTTCCCAAAAGGTGCAGATACTTTTTTCCGATCCAAGAGAGCTGAGAGAGAAGCAATACTTTAATAAACTGGACAGATGGAAGAAGAAAGAGAAGTAAGACCTGACAAAACAAGGAAAGATGCTACCAACAGATATAGCACATATAAACAAAGGATCGCCAGTCAAAAGAAAGGCTTTATTTTCCCCTATTTAATAGGCAATCCAGCCCTGTGAGAAAGAGCTGTTTTATTAATAAAAAAAAAGACAAAAGAACACTAGCATGTAGCTGACCATTTGCGGTAAACTAACAGATGTTTTGGGAATGGGGGCAACTGAGAACCAGGTCCTCAACTATAACCAAAAGTAGTCAAGTGTATTTCTTGTTTTTGGGTGGAATTAGAGAGAATGCAGACATTCTTAAAAAGGAATTCAAAGTTGGAGGATGCACTTAACGGAGCAAGCCAAAGAGAGTTAACTGAAACTATGGCTTTAAATAAAGAAATGTCAGTAGAATACAGGGACAAGGGAGGGAGTTAATGCTTCGATTTCTACTATGGTAATGTACAATGCATGGACTTTTGATGTAAAGAAATGTATGGGGCTATCACCAGTATACGGCAGTTACCTTCATCTTGGAACTTAAACACTTGCTATATAAAGTTGATGCTAATTTGGTACTGCTGTTATTAGATGACCTTAATGCAAAATGTCCGGGCACAAATCACATAAGGTACCTAGCTAAGAAGCAATTAGATACAAATCAAGAGATATAGTCATATAGATCTATCAAACAAAGGAAAATCAAAAAGATGCAAAAGAGATTAAAAGCAAAAAGTCTCAAAACTTGCTTCATGACGCACACGTTAAATAATGATCCATGGGAGCTCATAACAGACATGCATTGGGCATTACTACTGTAGAATTTAAATTTTATTTTATTTATTTAAACATTTGTTTACTGGGAAAGTCAGACTTGGAACAAAGCCAATTTTCAGCGGAAGCCCAGGGAGAAATGCTCCAGACACACGTCTTTATAATATGTGATGACAAATTTGATTAATAATCTAGTTAAAAGAAGCAGGATACTTGCAGTTGTTGTGTCTTTCAGCTTTTCCCGGTTAGGTGTCGCCACAGTGGAACTCCGGTCCGCTAATGATTGGTAAGTTGATTTTTACATGCAGAGTTACCAGCCCTGATGCACAACCTTCAACTAAGGTATGCCCATTCACGCATGTCTCCACGCAGAGGCTCTAGCTGAGAATCGAACCGGACGGCGTCTTACTGTGAGGCGACAAGGCTACCGCAGCACCATGTGCAGTAATAAAAAAAAAAAAAAAAAAAAAAATAACACACACAATCTAGTCTTAGTGAGATTACAGGAAACACACCTAAATAGATTAGAGCATCAGAAACTGAAACAGAGAGGTTTGTGTGGTAGAAGTCTCAAAATTCCCAGGGGAGGAAAGAAGAGGGGATGTACTACCGGTAATGCAAAGAGTAAACTATTATTTAGAAGTCACCTTAAGGGATGATAAAGGGGCAAGTTTAGCCATCAAAAGATCCCTAGGATCAGAAAAAACGGACAGCAAACATTTATATCCCACCCAGAGCATCATATCAGGAAATAAAAACAACTATGTCTACAATTGCCTTTTCTGAAGGGTATATGGTTATGCTAGGAGATTTATAATTTTATAATCAACTGAAGAGGACACAAGAAAAATAGATTAACACCACAGGTGAAGTTTCTGAAAGTTCTTTAACTGTCTGGAAGATGTTGGTAGAGACAAAAGATGTACATTTTCCTCAGCAATGCATAAACAATGGTCGAGACTAAAAATATATTACAACAGAATCATTACACAAAGAGATGCAAATAGAAGTGATTTGAAGAGGGGACTATTGATCACTGAAGAATAAGACATAAAATACAGACTGAAGAAATACTGAAAACAAATTGGAGATTTGGGACACATTACAGTTGATAAATGGGATGTGTAAAAAAAAAAAGGTTGAAAGTCATTTTAGAAAGTTATGAGATAACAAAAGGAGAAATACATGTATGTATGTAAAAGAATTACATGAGTTACAACAGATACAGAGCAAACATTCAAAGAAAAACATAATTAAATAATTCAAAATGGTTGTTAAAAAAACGATTATAAATTATTGGTTCAGAGACAGATAATTAAAGACATCCATTTCACAAACTCAACAAAAGCTCCGAGAACCTCCACAGTGAGACTAAGGTAGCATAAAGTAGAAATGACAACATACACATTAAAATACAGATAGTATGTAGTACTACGTTCGCTGCTCAAAGCGGAAGAAAACACAAGTTATTCTCTGTTCCAGTACCACAAACAAATTTATTTTGTATAATAAATAAATAAATATGAAGAAAGTTAAGCGCTTTCATCTACATAAAAGTAGACTTCATCAGAACAATTCCATTTTTCAAATGCCACATTATATAGATGGTACTAACCAATCCATAACTTCTAACCTTAAACATCACATGAATCAGTTACCTATTTAAAGTGCTCAGTGCCCTCATTATTCTTGTAGTTTCCCCATTACTTCACATTGGCAATACAAACAAATATACTACAGAAGAATCCTAACCTTGCAGTAAATAAATGAATGAATGAAATAAATACAACTGAATGTATGAAAATGTTTGAAAATTTTGGGTTCACCTTTATGAAGTTTATTGTAGCATGTAATGACAAGAAATTATGTACGCTAATGTCCGAGTTAGAACAGTTGCATGAAATTATCACCCATGACCTTTTATACGAAGAATATGAGATGTTTTACAACACACAGTACACTTGGGTGGAAAATAACATCAAGAAATAATATGACAGGAAATGTAGAAAAATGAAGAGATATAGAACAATATGACAGGCAAGAGGCGTACAAGTGGGAAAACAGCAAGGTAAAGGTGGAACAGAATGTGAGGGGAGATGTTAATGTAGAAAGTGAGGAAGATGTACACCATAACAAAACCAAGAATGGTAGGAATAACAATAATAGGATTTTTTTAGTGAAAGGGGGAGGATGGCAACGAAATATGAATCAACAACGGAGGTACCACAAAAATTGGAGACAAAACAACGGGTTAAGCAACTGGGAGAACAAGAGCAGAGCATATTGGGTAAGGAAGTGAACATAGTCAAACATAATGAAGTACATTACAGTGTAGGTGAATTTAGTATATTTAACTATACACAGATGGAATTGAAGAACGAGCATTTCTCGCTATTATCCAAAGGGATGAAGTATGTACCCAACAGTTCTATTAATATCAATGACTACATAGTAGATTTTAAAAAATACATGAGGAAATTGAATTTAGCATTATACTTTAGTAATAAAAAGGAACAGGCATAC
The DNA here is from genome assembly GCF_019279795.1 of Protopterus annectens. Taxonomy (NCBI): domain Eukaryota; kingdom Metazoa; phylum Chordata; order Ceratodontiformes; family Protopteridae; genus Protopterus; species Protopterus annectens. The sequence goes on from NC_056732.1 coordinate 1,105,202,379, forward strand.
GAAAGTATGTTAAGAGGAAAAGTACATTCCCCCCTCCCCCCACCATGAACAACACTAGCAACTTTTGAAAAAGTCATAATAGATGAATTATACGACTATGGGAATAAATGTAAAACCCAGAAGAAAAAATACAATTTAAATTACAATGAATTTCAATTATTGAAAGAAATTCAAGGGAATAGTAGAATTCGGGTTATGAAGCCAGACAAAGAGGGTGGAGCAGTCTTGTATGATACATCAGAATATGTTAACAACAGAATATGTTAAAGTGAATTCAATACTCAAACTCAGGGAATTATGAGATATCTTCCATCAGTGAGGTCAACATTGGAGATCATAAAATAGACCTATATTTGGAAGAATTCTTACTTGATGGAAGGTAGATATAGATTTGTACAAGTATCTGAAAGTAGAACATCCTACTGTAGGTACCATTGTTGGAATACCCAAGGTCCACAAAAAATATTATGGACCCCCCTTTTTGTCCAATCATTTCTGGCAATAAATCCAAGACTTTTCCATTCGGGACGGTCATAGACACAATAGACACATGGCTGAAGCCCGTATATGATAAAGTTACACACACAGTTATAGACTCTTGGGATTTTTTGGGTAGACTCACTCAGGAGTTGTGTAATGGGGATATTTCACTAGTCACAATATACGTTTCTCATGTATACCCAAAGAAGATGGACTGAGAAGGTTTGAAAACAGTATTAAGAAGTACGGAGGGTTACCATGGGACACAGTATCATTAATATTGGAATTCATGGATATAGTGTTAAAACACAATTCTATACTGTTTGAGGGAGAACATTATAGGCAATGCAAGGGGGTGGCAATGGGGACAGCATGCACCCCGATTTTTGCTAACCTCGTTCTCCTAGATTGGGAAACAGAGTATATTCTGGACTCTGATTGGTATGAAAACATCACTAGTTATGTTAGATTTTTGGATAATATATTTATATTATGGAAAGGAAAAGAAGATAAATTACATGGATTTTTGAAATATTTGAATTCATCTAGTGATTTAAAATTTACATACAACATGGATAGGAACAATATTTCATACTTAGACATATTCATATCAGTTGAAAATGGAAAATTCAAAGTCCAGAATACATAGTAAGGATACTTTCAGTAATTCTTACAGTATTCCAGTTGCCATCCGTATAGTCAAAAAAGAAGTATTATAAAAGGTCAGTACATCTGAGCAGCAACAATGACCTCAGACTATACAGAGATGTAGAGGAATTGGACATTACAGCAAACATGTTCAAAGACAGAGGATATCCACCACATTTGATAGAGGACACCAAAAAATGTGAAAAACGAATGGGGTATGAAATATAAACCCATATTAGGTACTGGGTTAATTAGAACTACCAATAAAAGTGAGGATATTGAAGGGGAAAATGATACTAACTACACAAGAGCATGTATATTCCAACATGGTCCACATGTGAAAGAAATAAGGAAAATTGTGGAGGACAACTGGAATATTATGAAATCTGAACATAATATGTATAAAACGATAGGGGAACATCCACGGTTTGTCTCCAAAAATGGAAGGAATTTAAAAAGTGAATTGGAAAGGAAAACAGTAAAAGGAGATGATACAAGAAAGATAGAGGGAACCAGAAAATGCGGACAATGTAATCAGTGTAGTGATATATTGCTGGTGCCATCTCTTATGTTGGAAGATATAAATAGAACGGAGGTAACATTTAAGAAAGGGAATTGTCGTTCCCAACATGTTGTATATCTTGCCAAATGTACAAAACACCCGTATTATTATGTGGGAAAGACGGATAGGTGCTTAAGGAATAGGATATATGATCACGGGTATTGTACAAGAAAAAAAGATATGAAAATGCTTTGTGGAGGCACCTCAATGGGAGTACAACCTGTGACACTTTTAAATTTGGAATTTGAGAGAGTGTAAAAATTAACCCAACAGGAGGTAATATTCGTAAGAGATTGGGTGAAAGGGAAAAGTACAGTTTTGTACCTACCATAAATGTAGATGTCCGATAGATATGCAACTGCAGTCATAACATATGGGTTGTCCTGCCTCAGGCAGCCCTCGGTCGGCCGGATTCCAAAGTCTGGGTCCAACGTCGGCTGATGTTGCATTTCTCTCCGACGTCAGAGCGGCTGGAGTACATAAGCATCAGCCGACGCCATCTTCTTCAGTGTTTCTTGCCCCAGATGCCAGGTGCCCTCCAAGGAAGGCTGTAATCAAATTGGAAGACAAAAGCAGGTTTCCAGACAAATAAATAAGCAATAAACAGATACACCATAACCTATATCCCCAGCTAAGGATAACAGGGAGAGGAGTGGACCCAAGGCATAGAGGGGAAGGAGGGAAAACCCGACTGCAGTTGCATATCTATCGGACATCTACATTTATGGTAGGTACAAAACTGTACTATGTCCTTCAAGAATGCAACTGCAGTCCTAACATATGGGTTGAATACCATAGCTTAGCTGGGGGAGGTGGAATGCTCTAAGAAAAGGATGGTGTAGCTATCAATCCCTGCATGACTGCCAAAGCAAAGCCTGCTCTGGATCTGGAATATAAAGGGAGGTTGTAGTGTTTGGAAAATGTATGCACGGAGCTCCATGTAGCAGCTTCTAGAATGTCTTTTGTAGGCACCCCTCTTAAGAATGCTGTAGAGGTGGCTGTAGCTCTGGTGGAGTGTGGTCTGACATTGGCTGGCACACACTTTCCATGGAAGGAATAACAGAATCTGATGCAATGTCCAATCCATTTTGAAATAGTCTGTTTGGAAATTGCTTTTCCTTGTACTCCAGGGGCGTAAGCTACAAAAAGCTGATCAGACTTCCTACTGGTCTTGGTTCTGTCCAGGTAGTAGCTAAGTTGTCTGCGAATGTCCAAGGTATGCAACAGTCTTTCCCTTTTGTTGTCAGGATTGGGAAAGAAAGTAGGCAGGTGAATTGCTTGATTTAAAGAAACCCTAGATACCACTTTTGGCAGAAAGGTAGGGTTGGTTCGTAAGGAGACCCTGTCTCTGTGAAAGGTTATGAATGGTGGTATTGCCATTAGGGCCTGTAATTCTGAAACCCTTCTTGCTGAGGTAATTGCCAACAGGAAAGCTGTCTTCCATGAGAGAAATTGTAAGTCCACAGAAGCTGCTGGCTCAAAGGGAGGTACAGTCAGTTTTTCTAGGACAAAGTTGAGGTCCCAAGCTGGTACTGGTGCCTTTCTTGGGGGCTTTATATTCTTGATTCCCCGAAGGAATTGCCTTAACAAAGGATGTGAAAACACAGGTGGATCAGTGTTGTATCTAGCTGAAATAGCTGAAGCATGTATTTTTATGGAAGAATATGAGAGTCCATTCTGTAGCATATCTGCCAAATATTCCAGAATGAGTGGAATGTTCAATAATGATGCATCATGACCCTTGCTGGTATTCCAAATGCTGAATCTCTTCCATTTGGCTGAGTAAACCTTTCTGGTGGATGGTCTCGGCTTCTGTTAGTATCCGCTGAACTTCCTTGGAGAGAGATAGATTGAGGTTATTCATGGGATCTCCCAAGCTGTTAGCTGTAGCGTCTGGATGTTGGGATGAACTGTCTTGAAGTTGTGTTGAGTCAAAAGTTGGGGCCATTGGGGAAGGGCCCACTTTTTGTTGTGACATATGCTCCGTAGTAGTGGGTACCAGTGTTGTCTTGGCCAGTCTGGAGCTATTAGGATCCCCTTGGGCTGCTCTGCTTTGATCTTTAGTAATACTGTGGTCATCAGTGGCAGAGGTGGGAATGCATAGATTTTTAGGAAGTTCCAGTTGAATGAGAGCGCATCTATTTTCCATGCTTGTGGATGATATGTCCTTCAACAGAACTTTTGTAGATGATGATTGAGGTGGGAGGCAAATAGGTCTACTTCTGGCCTGCCACATGTCGAGGTGAGTCGTATGAAGATTTCTGGATGTAACCTCCATTCGTGGGGGTCTAGGAAATTCCTGCTAAGACTGTCCGCCAGCACATTGTCTTTGCCTGGAACAAACTGGGATTGCAACTGTATGTTTAGGCTCAGTGATTTTTCCCAAAGATTCATTGTCAGTCTGCAAAGGGGGTAAGAATGGGTGCCCCCCTGCTTGTTTATGTACCACATCACAGTGGCGTTGTCTGTCCGTATTAGCAGGTGGCCTTGTTGAAGTTGTTGTCCAAAGGCCTCGATGGCATGCATTACTGCCAGCATTTCTTTTTGGTTGATATGCAGATGTGTTTCCTTTGGAGACCATTGTCCTTGAATACATCTGCCCTCCATGTGCGCCCCCCATCCAAGGTCTGAGGCGTCTGTGGTCATGGTCTGTGTTATCTGAGGTTTTTTGAATGACATACCTGTGTTTGACTGTCTTACAGAGGCCCACCATAGAAATTCCTTTTGAAGGCATGGAATGAGCGTTATGGTTGCCTCTAGGTTGTTGCTGTGTTGAGACCATAAGCTTTTTAGGTACCATTGAAGCTTTCTCATGTGTAGTCTTGCTAGTGGAACCAGGAGAATGCAGGATGCCATGTAACCCAGGGCCTGTAGGAATCTCCTTGCAGTCATCTGGGTGAGCTTTGCTAAACCTTTGAAGTAATGAGTTAACTTCTTTTGCTTGTCTTCTGTCAGGTAAGCCATTTGAGAGGCTGTGTCTAGTTTGGCTCCTAAGAAGGTTATTTGCTGGGATGGCTGAAGTCTTGACTTTTGGAAGTTGACTGTGTATCCCAGAGCCTGTAGCAATTGTATGACATAATTCAAGTTTTTTGTCAAAATCAGTTTGTCGTCCGCTTGTATGAGGCAGTCGTCCAGGTAGGGTAAATTTGAATCCCTGGAGCCTGCAATGAGCAATTACTGAAGCCAGGCATTTCGTGAATACTCTGGGCAGTAGATAAGCCAAATGGCAATGCTGAGAATTGATAATGCTCTGGCCCTGCAAGAAATCTGAGGTATCTTCTGCAGCTGTGTCCGATAGGGACATGCAGGTATGCCTCCTTGAGGTCCAGAGTAATCAGCCAAGACCCCTTGCCCAGCATGGGAAGGAGTTGCTGTAGAGTCAGCATTTTGAACTTTGGTACTATGAGAAAAGTGTTTAATGCGGACAAATCCAGTATTGGTCTCCACTGAGTTTCTTTTCTTGGAACAAGGAACAGTCTTGAATAAAACCCCTGGCCTTGTTCTTGATGTGGAACTTTTTCTATTGCTTTGATCTGAGCAAGCAGAGAAATTTGCTTGATAGCCTCTGCCCTCTGGTTTTGTGGTAGGTTTGGCATGCCTTGTTTTCTTGGCAAGGTATAAAAATGGAACCTGTAACCGTGGTCTATAATGTCCAAAATCCATTTGTCCTTTGTCAGTCTGTGCCAATTGTCTGAAAACAGAGATAATTTTCCGCCCAAAGGAGCTTCTGCTTGCTCCTTGGTCAGCGGAACTAGAGGAAAGTCATTGAGATTGTCCCTGTGGGGCAGGAAAAACCCCTGTGTCACTTCTTTGGTTTCCTGGTTGCCATTGTCGTCCCCTGTAGGAACCTCTGTATTGTCCTCTTCCTCGGGCACGCCTGTTTTTGCCCCTTTGAAATCTTTCAGGATTAGGAAAGGACCAGTTTTTAGAAGGCCAATTCCTGCTGAATCTGGGTGGCTGAACCTGGAGGAAATCTTTGACTGACTGAACTGACTTGGCTTTTTCCTCAATGGACTTTAACACATCTTTAGCATTAGCACCAAAAAGCTTGTTCTTTTCCAAGGGTGCATCAAGAAGTCTTTCCTTAACATGATCTGGTAAAGGTTGTTCTTTTAACCATGCATGTCTACGAATGACCGCCCCTGTCATAGCTGCCCTACATGAAGCTTCCAATGCATCATATCCACACTGAAGAAAGTGATTGCTAACTTGCGGAGAATTATCTACAGCCTCCTGCAAAGACTTCCTATCTAAAGGTTCAGGAGAGGCCAATGTTTTCTGTAAATCTCTAACAGGTAATCCTGATATTGAAACATATGAGAGACAATTGACAGCTCTCATAGATAAAGTAGTGGAGGTGTAAACCTTCTTCCCCCATCTCTCTAATGACCTAGCTTCCCTGTTGGAAGGCAAAGGATTTTTGGAGGTGGTAGGTGAAACCCCTTTCGGTCCCTGTGACATTGTTTCTAAATCAACAACATGGGCCCTAAAGAAATGAGAATGGGTTTCTGGGACCCTATAGTATCTGTCAGGCTTGACAGGGAGCAGGCGGAAGAGTATCAGGGGTAACACTGGAGTCAGAGTATAGATCATCCAAAACATCAAGCACAGGAGGTATAGCTAAGGGTCTGTGTTGGGGCTTTTTAAGGAAGGTTCGAAGGCAATTTCTGGAATCAGAATATTCCTGGCCTTGCCACTTAAAATGTTCCCTCATGGGATGCAGAACTTCCCCAAAAGAAATATCCTCAGGAGGAGAGGCCGAGGGGATGGAGTCCTCTGCATCTGAGTCCTCATAGGTCTGGAAGGGCTCTTCCTGGCTTTCGGAGTGAACAGAGTCCTCAGAATCTTCATCTGAAGGGAGAGGGTCAGAGGGTTCAACCCTGGGCCTCTTATTAGGAGGAGGCTGGGATCCTCTCTCAGGATGGGCCTGGGAACCTCTGATCATGGAAATTAAGTCTGCGGCCATAGTCATGATTTGTGTTTCAGGAGTAGGCTGAGGTAAGGCTTTAGCAGTAAGGTGCTTGGACTTGCTGGCTGCCTTAGCACGTGTGTAGGCCTTGATAGACATGGACATGGGAGGCCTAGCAGCTCCACGTGCAGGAGTGACCTTATCAACAGCAATAGTCGTGAGCATTTCCTCGGTTTCAGTATCCGGAGGAAAATCAATAACTGGCGTTGGTGTGGTCTCCGGTATCGGAGGTATCGGTAATGCGGTGTCTTCGGTTCGGAGCGGTGAAATAACTGCCTCAGAGGGAACCGGGGCACTCGCGGTTGGTTTTGGCGTGGTGTCGGTGGAAGACGCGGGCCGAGGATGTCGGTCCCGGTCTTTTCGTTTCTTAGGAGTCTGCGATGTCGGTAGTCCCGACGGCATTGTATAATCAAATTTTTCGCCGAAAAAGTCTTCAGCGAACTCCGCCCGGTGCCTGAGAGTGCGCTTATTGAAGCGAGCACAGGCGGCACAGGCCGAGACGTCGTGGTCTGGGCCAAGGCTAGGAAGGCAGTAAGAGTGGAAATCCTTATGAGGTATTTGTTTACCACAAGACAAACAATTATTTACTTTTTCAGTAATTTCTGACATCGGCTGAGGCAAGAAAAGGTCCCAAATGGGGTACTTAGCTTTTTTGATGACTTCGGTTTCGAAGAATACAGGAGCTGACCGACCGGCACTTGCGAACTGCTTCTGCTTCGGGCTCCGCGCGGCAAGAAAAACTGAAGAAGATGGCGTCGGCTGATGCTTATGTACTCCAGCCGCTCTGACGTCGGAAAGAAATGCGACATCAGCCGACGTCGGACCCAGACTTTGGAATCCGGCCGACCGAGGGCTGCCTGAGGCAGGGCAACCCATATGTTATGACTGCAGTTGCATTCTTGAAGGACATCTAGATGGCAGATTAAGTTATCAGTTTAACCAGGAATTAAATGAGAGTATATCTATTAAGCCCATTTTAGAGAACACAAATTAATAAAAAATATGGTCCTCAGACCATACATTACTACTAGTAGAATGATGGGCTTACAAAATGTATATTGACATTGCTATTCAAAATGCACATCTTGCATTTAGACCATGTTTTTATTAAATATTTTAAATGGTAGTCAATGTTTATGTATTTTAACCAGTTTGAATATGTAGTTTTAACAGACATGTACAGGACAAACTAGAGTAGTAGATTTATTTAGCTCAATGGTCATAGTATTTACTACAAGGTTGGGATTCTTCTGTAGTATATTTGTTTGTATTGCCAATGTAAAGTAATGGGAAACTACAAGAATAATGTGGGCATTGAGCACTTTAAATAGGTAATCGATTCATGTGATGTTTAAGGTTAGACGTTATGGATTGGTTAGTACCATCTATATAATGTGGCATTTGAAAAATGGAATTGTTCTGATGAAGTCTACTTTTACGTAGATGAAAGCACTTAACCTTATTTCTTTATACTTATTTATGTATTTTATAAAATAAATTCGTTTGTGGTACTGGAACAGAGAAGAACTTGCGTTTTCTTCCGCTTTGAGCAGTGAATGTATTACTACATACTATCTGTATTCTTGGTGGACTTTTGCTGACAGTAATACTCATTAAAATACAAACAATGGGAACTGGCAGGTTACACAAGAAGGAATATTATAAGTGTTTATGAATTACTAAGCCTGCCACAGTATGCTGTACCAAATCAGGAAAATACAGACCCACACTAATAAATTGTCTTGAATTTAAGCAGATTATCCTTATACCCAGACTGAGGAATTAAAAGAAATCTCAGTGGATGAGCTTAAAGCTGCCTTTAGAAAGCAAGCATTGGTAATGTCCCCTAGTTACACCATCTCCAAGTAGAAATTTGGAAAATGATTGAGAGATATACTAGACAGACTTGGTTAGAGCATACAAATCACGTTATAAGGGGAGCAGAGATTCCAAATCCTTGTAGACAGGTGATAATTACAGTCATACCAAAGGAAGGGAAAGATTTTGTGTACCCAGATTCTTACCATCCCATTTCAGTGCTAAACTGAAATTACAATTTATGAACATTCTGGAGGGAAGATTTTCAAAATATTGCCTGCACCAATATATAAAGATCAGTGTGGATCTGTGCACAGCAGAGGAACATATGACAGCACACTTCTCAGTATAATGATATTGCAGGAAACAAAGAAAGAAAGCATTCCATTACTGCTTCTTAGCCTAGATCCAGAGAAAGCATTCAGCAAAGTTGGCATTACAGCTTTGAAGTTTTATAAGAGATGGGATTTCTTAGCCAGTTTGTGACCCTCTTTGAGGCTACCTATTTGCGCTTTACAGCTTGAATTAAGACATTTGTAAAGTTATCTCTGACATTTCAATTACATTGGGGTACTTGACAGAAGTGCCCATCATCTCCCTCACTATTTGCACTATACGTAATGCGACTGGCCCAAGAGATCACAAAAAGTTCATTAAAAGAATGCAAATGGGGAGGGAAGAGTTGAAATTGTCTATTTGTAGATGATGTACTAATGATCCTAGCTAACCCAGAAAAGGATTTAGCCAATACAATCATGCTTCAAAATTTTCATACCCCATCAAGCTAAACAATAAATTTATCCAAGACAAAAGCAGTCTCACTTAACTTCTAATACTCAATTTACTACTTATTTAAGACCAAATAGTTGAAATATTTAGGTAAATAGTTAGGGATAACAAGACCTTTGGAGGTAACTTATGAAGAGATGATGCAAAGAAAAACAGAAAAGCACTTTAAAAAAATGGAAAGGATCAACTTTATATTTAGACCAAAAGGTACTAACTCCAACTCGGAATATACTTTCATTACTCATTTATATTATGAAAGCTCTAAGGCACCCCCCCCCCCACCCAAAGAATTGTTTAAAAAAAAAAAAAGACGAGAAGATTTTTTTGGGGAAGGTAACTCGCCAAGAGTGGCCTAGAATAAGTTAGAAAGTACAGTTGTGTACACTTACCATAAATGTAGATGTTAGAGTGCATTCACTGTTGCAGTCATTACATTTGGGTTATCTGCCTGCAGGTAGCCCTCAGCCGGCCTGAATACCAGAGTCTTGGATTCCTGCATCGGATGCTGTCTCTTCTTCCATGATGCCAGGTCGTCAGGGGGTATAAAACATGCAGCCGACACCATTACATCAGTTTTTCTTGCCCCAGATGTCAGGTGCCCACACAAAGGGAAGCAATTAAATGTTGTTACACTTCCATCAAAAAACAAATACACCAGAAAGCTTAAAACAAGAAGGAAAGGTAGAACCAAGATAAGTCTGGGGGCTGGAAGAAGGGTAACCAAGACTGCAACAGTGAATACACTGAAACATCTACATTTATGGTAAGTGTACACAACTGTACTATGTTCTTCGTGTTTCACTGTTGCAGTCATTGCATTTGGATCGATTCCCAAAGCTAAGGAAGGGAGGAGGAAGTTAGAAAGCATTGGGCCAGCTATTAAGCCCTGCAAGACTGCAGAGGCAAAACCAGCTCTGGATTTAGAAAAAAAATAGGCATGTGCTAATGCTTGGTGAAGGTATGTACAGAGCTCCAGGTAGCAGCTTCTAGGATGTCCCTGGTAGGGACTCCTCCGAGAAAGGCTGTAGAGGTAGATACAGCCCAGGTGGAATGTGATCTTATCCCCCTGTGGGGTAGGTTTCCCATGGTGCTTATAACAGAAATGAATGCAATGGGCTATCCATTTAGAAATGGTTTGCTTTGAAATGGCCTTCCCCTCTGCCCCTGCAGCAAAGCCAACTAGCAGCTGTTCAGATTTTCTGATACATTTTATTTGGACAGGACTAAGCCTAAGTTGTCTGTGCATGTCCAAAGAGTGCAGTATTCGTTCTCCTTTGTTTTGTGGATTCGGGGAAAAAGTAGGCAAATGAATGGACTGATTTAGGGCCACACTAGACACCACCTTGGTCATAAAGGAAGGATTAGTCCCGAGGGAAACCCTGTCTGCATGGATGATAATGAAGGGCTCCACTGCCATAAGGGCCTGTAAAGGCTAGAAGGAAGGCTGTTTTCCAAGAAAGGAATTTCAAATCTGCAGTTGCAGCTGGTTCAAATGTAGGGAGAGTGAGCTTTTCCAATACAAAGTTAAGGTCCCAAGCTGGAGTAGGGGCTCGCCTGGGGGGGGGGTCTTAAATTCTTAGCCCCTCTGAGGAATTGCTTTAACAGGGGGTGAGAGAAGAGGGATGATTCAGTATTATAATGTGCTGAAATGGCAGAGGCATGAATTTTAATTGACGAGAATGATAGGCCCTTGTGGAACATTTCTGTTAAGTACTGAAGAATATGAGGTAAGCTGGGCACCGTTGTGCCCATTACCCCCCCCCCCCCGAGTCTGGCTCCAGGAACAGTATCTTTTCCACTTTTCAGCAAAGGATTTTCTAGTACTAGGTCTCCTTGCTTCCAGAATGACATCTAGCACCTGCTTACTGAGGGATGCTATTGGAGAAATCAGGGAATTAGCCAGGCTGCAAGGTTCAGGGTTTGAAGCTGAGGGTGCAGAATCTGGCCCGCCTGCTGGGACAGCAGGGAAGGTGTCTGAGGTAGGTGCCATGGCTCCAGCAGTATCATACTACGCAAGAAGGGGTACCAGTGCTGGCAAGGCCAGTCTGGTGCAATCAGTATTGTCCTTGGATTGTCCTGTTTGATCTTTAGCAGAACCTTTGAGAGGAGAGGCAGAGGGGGAAAGGCATAAACCGAAAGGCTTTCCCAGATAAAGGACAAGGCATCCACTTTCCAAGCTCGACTGTGGGCAGTCCTTGTGCAGAATTTGTCCAATTGGTAGTTCTGAGGGGAGGCAAACAGGTCTATCTCTGGAGTCCCCCATTTGTTCCTCAAGAGGTTGAATATTTTTGGTTCCAGTTTCCATTCGTGTGGGTCCATGAGATTTCTGCTCAAGTCGTCTGCCAGTGAATTTAGCTTGCCTGGCAGGAATTGAGCTTACAGGTGCACTTCGTAGCTCAAGGCTGTGTTCCACAGAGCCATGGCTAGTCTGCAGATAGGGTACGAGTGGGTTCCCTCTTGCTTGTTTATGTACCACATAACTGTGGTGTTGGTCTGTCTTTACCAATAACTGTCCTGGAAGGATGTGGTCTTTGAAGGCTGTCAGGGAATTCTGTACAGCCAACATTTCTTTTTGGTTGATATGCAGGTGCATCTGACTTGGGTTCCATTTGCCCTGAATGCACTGCCCTGCCAAGTGAGCCCCCCATGCATATTCTGATGAGTCTGTTGGAGTTTGGGTGGCAGGGGGTAGAGTGAAAGGGAACCCCTTGTTGTGGTAGCAGGCTTCTGCCTACCAAAGGAACTCTGTCTTTATACAAGGAATGATAGGAATCATTGATTCCTGGTCCTGAGAATGTTGACACCATAGGCTTTTTAGATACTACTGTAGTTTCCTCATATGCAGTCTTGCATATGGAATTAGTAGAATGCAAGAGGCCATGAACCCCACGGCTTGCAAAATTTTCCTTGCAGATAGCTGGGTCTTTGTGGCCAGTGGTTTGAAGTAGGTTATCAAATAAACTTGTTTCTCTGGCATGAGGTAAACCATCTGGGAAGTTGTGTTCAAGCTTGCTCCCAGGAATACAATCTGCTGACAGGGTACTAGGTGAGATTTCTTTTAGTTTATGGTGTACCCCAGTGAGGTTAGAAGTTTCTTTATGAATGCCAGATGTTTTAATAGCAAGTTCTGGCTTTCTGCCCGATTCAGACAATCGTCCAAATATGGGTATATTTGAATATTTCTCTGCCTGCAAAATGCAATGGCTGGAGCTAGACACTGTGTGAATACCCTGGGCGCAGTAGATAAGCCAAAGGGAAGTGCAGAGAACTGATAGTGCATGGAGCCTGCCCTGAAGCGTAGACTCCCTTTTTGGAATGTGCAGGTAAGCTTCCTTTAAGTCTAAGGTTGCCACCCAGGCATCTTTGCCTAGCACAGGAAGCAGCTGTTGAAGTGTTAGCATTTTGAATTTTGGGATTACCAAGAAGGTGTTTAGAATAGAAAGGTCCAGGATAGGACGCCAGGAGCTATCTTTTCTGGGTACCAGGAAATGTCTTGAATAAAAACCTTGTCCCCTTTCTTCTGCTGGGACAGGTAGAATAGCCTTGATACTTAGAAGAGAGAGAACCTGCTGTTGAGCCTCTGTCCACTGATTTGGGGGGAGGTCTGGCCAACCGTTTGGGGTTGGTAGGGTGTGGAAGTGAAATCTGTATCCTTGGAAAACTATATTTAAAACCCATTTGTCCTGGGTAATGAGTTCCCAGTTTTTTGCATACAGAGAGAGCTTTCTTCCTAAGGGAGCAGACAGTTGAGCAGGGCTTGGAAGGGTTAAGGTTAACCCTTTGTGACATTTTTCCATGGGGGGGGGGTGTCTTACTACTTCCTGCTTTGAAAGTGGGAGCCCCCCACTGCTTAGGCCTGTGCATAGCCTGAGACTGTAACCTAGGTGGTCTGCTGTTCCTGGGTTTGCACTGAGAAGGCCTGGAAGAGACTGGAAAGGATCAATTCTTTGAAGGTCAATGTCTACTAAATCTGGGAGGCTGTACTTTCAGGAAATCTTTAACAGTTTGCATAGATTTAGCTTTTTCCTCCATCTTTTTGAGGACTACTTCGGCTTTGTTGCCAAACGGGCGGTCTTGGTTTAAGGGAGCATCCAGTAATTTAGCTTTTAACATTATCAAGATTTACTCCTTAAGCCAAGCATGCCTTCTAAGTAAAGACCCAGAGACAGCAGCCCTGCATGATGTTTCTAAAAAGAGTCAAAACCACATTGCAAAGTATGTTTACCAACTTGTTCAGCAGAATGCATTAACTCCTGTAATTCTGTGTGTTCAGCACAGTCAGGAATCAACATCATTTTTTGTTTAAGTAGTCTCATAATATGCTGCTGGTACCTTAACATATGAAACTGGCAATTTAAAGCCCTAATGGCCAAAGTAGCAGAAGTGTATACATTCTTACCCCATCTGTCCAAGGCTCTAGAATCTCTATCAGAAGGGGTAGGATTTTTGGCAGTAGTAGCCTTAATGCCCATTGTTTCTAGGGAAATGGTCTCTGGATCCGCAGAAGGATGCTTAAAGAGGAACTTGTGAGAGTCAGGTACTCTAATACCTGTCAGACTTTCTTGGAGCTGGAGGTAAAGTGTCTGGGGACAGGCTAGATTTCAAGAAGGCATCATCTACAATGTCCAGAACAGGAGAGATAGCTAAATGCCTGTGTTGAGGAAGGAGTAAGAATTCCCTAAGCCTCTTTTTGGAGTCAGAGTAATCCTGGCTTTCCCAGCGGAAATGCTCCCTAAGAGTGTGCAAGGCTTCACCAAAAGAAAAATCTTCTGGAGGGGAAGCAGAGGGAATGGAATCCTCTGCATCAGAATCCTCATGGGTATACAAGGGTTAAATCCTGGCAACCAGAAGAAACAGAAATATCAGAATCCTGATCAGAAGGAAAATCAGTTCTAGGTCTCTTAGAGGGGCTGGCTTCCCCTAATTAAAGTAATAAGGTCTTCAGCCACTCTAAGCATTTGTTTTTTAGGCATATGGGCCAGACCATGCAGTCTGACTGTCTGTTTCTAGGTGTGGGTCGAGTTTTATGCCTAGATGAAGAAGATGGCGTTGGTTTATAATGCAAATCTGTAGGCCTGAATACACCCTCAGATGCCTGTGCCTGCACAGCGGCTCCGGACTCATCCAAGGTAGACACATCCGCAAGTTCCATAGTCAAAGAAGCATCTCGTGGCATACCGGACTCCGAATGGGTCTCAGTAGAGGCCTGCGAATTTGAAGTAGCAGGTATCAGGGGCTGCGAAAACGCCTCACTGAGTACCAGCGAACTGGTGACTAGCTTAGCAGAAGCGTCGTCGGCAGTTTTGGACCTATGCGGTCTGTCTCTGTCTTTATCCTTACGTTTTTTCAGAATATCAGTAGTCGGATGGCTTACCAAAGCCATTTCTGGATAGTTATACAGAGTACCAAAATAATTTGCTGCAAAAATAGACCGATGTCGAATAGTTCGAGTGTTGAATAAGGCACAAAACTGACAGCGAGGGACGTCGTGGTCTGGGCCTAAGCAAGGAATGCAGTACGAATGAAAACCTTTATGAGGTATTTGCTTTCCACAGGTAAGACAGTTGTTAACTTTTACTGACAACGATTAAGAGCAAAAAAAAGCATCCCCAACAGGGTACTTAGCTTTTTTGAAGACTTCGGTTCTGAAATTCGAAAACGAAAATTTCAGGAGTCAGCCGACCGGCACTTGCGATCTGCTTCTGCTTCGGGCATCGCACAGCAAGAAAGACTGATGTAATGGCGTTGGCTGCATGTTTTATACCCGACGACCTGACGTCATGGAAGAAGAGACAGCATCAGACGCAGGAATCCAAGACTCTTGTATTCAGGCCGGCTGAGGGCTACCTGCAGGCAGATAACCCAAATGTAATGGACTGCAACAGTGAAACACTAAGAACATCTGCCTAGGGCTTATGAGGGATTATCTATACCAACTCTGCAATTACTCTGGACAGCAGCAGCATTTACTGTAATTCATAAACTTCAGTCCCAACAACATGGAAGAAATGACACTGAATAGCGATACAAAGGACATGAACATTTTGCCCTGGAAGGAGAGAAAGAAAGGACCAATCTTAACAGCTACAGCAAGGGACCTTGTAGAACCTCTAGTGCCCAGAAGTACTGAAATGTGTTGGCACAGGCGCTCAAAAGCTCAGGTGCTTCGGAAACTGCAGGAAGGAGGAATTAAAGTACTCATACCAGCTAGCAAAATTAAACACTAACGTGGAAACAAGCAAACACTAGATATAATATACACCAAGAGGCTCTCACCCCCTCTATCTAGGACTGCTGAATAGATAAAGGGTATGAAGTGGTATAAGCGAAGGATAACTGAAATTTCAGATTTACTTAAGTTAGTAAAAACTCAGAGAGAGGAAGGAGGGAATAAAGGAACGGATAGCTAAATGGTACAATGTTCTCTCAATTGTAAAAATGACAGTTCTAAACAAACAAATAAATAAATGAATGAAGCATTGCTGGGAAGACATATTGGGAATACAGACTGACCACAGGGATTGGATTCACGGTCTAAACTTAAATGTAAAAATTACACAAGCAAAAAAAATTCAAAATATTCAGGTGGAAGTGTTTACATAAGTGTTTTACACCTCACAGAAGCTTGGGAAAAGATTCCCAAATATTAACGTGGGATGTTGGAGGTGTCAAACAAATGATCTTGATAGCTGGTTATAAATCCTTTTACACCTGACCAAAACACAAGGGGTAGAAAATCTAGTAAGGGCATATTTTGGTAAAAGGATCAAATTTTCTCCCATCCTTTTAATTGAGCTTGCTAAATGAAACTGAATTATAAAAAGACAAAAAAAGAAACTGTAGCGACAACCTTGATTATGTTGCTGAAAGGATTCTAGTCCTTGGTTACAGCAGACTGGCAAATTGTTCAGTCTCTTGAAAGTAATTAAGCCAATATTTAGTTTGATATGGAAATCAAACAGAATACAATGCATGTAACCAATGTTAATAACACAGTGGGTTAAGTTTTGAAGAGAAATTAAGAACATCTTAAAACAAAATTATAATTAGGACTAATCTCAAAACAAGTCATTTTCTTCTTCCTTCAACACTGCTTACATTACATAATGTAACATGTCAAACTAGTGAGAGAATTTAATACATTTTTTATAAGAAAAAAAAAAGTTTCTGTGAAAAGGGAAGAAATGCATAAAGGAACATTTCTTACCATGTTAATGAAAAAGTATCTGTTTTCCAAGCCTACCTGCAGGGAGCCCGGGTGCAGAATTTGTTTGGTTATTAGTTTTGAAAGGAGGCAGTCAAATCTATTTGAAGTGTTCCCCACAACTGGATTAATTCTTACTAAACCCCCTTGTTCAACTTCCAATGGAGAGGGTTTGTCTTTGTCCTGCTCAGCTCGTCTACCACTACATTTTGATGGAATGTAGAAAGCTTAAAAGGGCAAGACCACGCTTCACAGTGACCTCCCAAGCCACAACAGCCACCCTGCAGACAGGGCAAAATCTGGTGGCCCCTTGTTTATATACCACACCACTGCACTGTCGTCTAATCACCTGCGGAGGTCCTGGGAAGCAAAGATGAATTTGTCTGCCATTTGTTTACCAGGAAAGTCCATTGGGACGAAAAATAAGCCCATTTTCAATGGAGGCCCGGGGAGAAAAACTAAGTATAGTGTTAATAAATTACAATACATCAAGTTTTTAAAATCACAATACAACAGTCTTCAAAATTACACATAGTTTATTTATCACAGTCGGAGACAGTAGAACATTATATATTTAATTTTCTGTGGGAGTCGTAGTAGTTAGGCAAGTAACAACATGTAAGAGTGTGCACATTTAAGTTCCAAGATATGTAGTGAGAGAGGCAGAAAGATATAAAGTAATGTAGTGTAGATAAAAGCAGAGATAAGAAGGGTGAGGGCTGACAGGAAGGTCAAGTAGGTAGGTAACAGGAGCATTCCCAGTGGAAATGCTCCTAAGTAGTTTTTTTAAAGGATGCAGGATTGTTAGTGGTTCAAATTTGGGGGGTAAGGGAATTCCATAATCGTGCAAGAGAGAAAGATAGTAATAGTGTACCTGGAGTCCATACTGGCTTATAAACTTCCAGAAGATTTTGGTTGTTGGACCTGAGAAGTCTGTTAGGCTGGTGGAGTTTAAGGATGGAGGAGAGTGAGGGACAGTTTAAAGGTTTGAATATGAGTTTATAAGCAAGGGAAGAGTTGAATAAAGGAGACTTAGTTGGGTAGTTCCAACCAATTCAGGGAGTGGAGGGCCTTGCAGTGGTGTGAGGAGGAGGATTTGGATCCAGTTGCGAAATTAGAAATTTCACTGTAGCAGGAAGGAAGTTTAGACTTCAGAGAGATTTGAAGGTTTGTAAGAAGAGGGGCACCATACATGAGAGAGGGAATAAGGTGTGTAGTTGAGAGGGTACGCTTGGTTGAATGAGTGAGATAACGTCCGTGTCGGTATAACATGCCCAGTTTCTGATGTGTTTTTTTGATATTTGTCTGCAGATGGACACCGAACTTTAGTTGTTTGTCGATAATTACTCCTAGAATCTTTGAATGGGGAACTAGATTTACTGGGGTTGAATTTTGACTAGTAATGGAGAAAGAGAGCTTATCTATTTTGAAAGATTTAGGAGGAGTAAATATCATAATTTTGGAGTTTGAGGGGTTGAGGGCAAGATGATTGTTTCTCATCCACTCCTCTGTGCAAGAGAAGGCATCTTGACTAAGTTTCAAGAGTGTGGGTATGGATGTGGCTGAACAGATTATAGTGGAGTAGTCAGCGTATTGGATGAGCTTGGTGTTAGGAATACAGTAATGAAAGTCATTAATGAAGATGTTGAATAGTAGGGGACCAAGTTTGGAACCTTGTGGAACCCCTGTGTGAGACTGTGGTGGAAGGAAAAAGTAGAGTTTTTCCATTTGACAGCTTGCTGCCTATTGGATAGGTAGCTAGAAAACCAGTTGGTGGAGAAAAGATTAAGATGTGATAATTTAGACAAGAGAAGGTTATGAGTCACTGTATCGAATGCTTTTGATAAGTCTAATAGTAGGGTGGATACAAAGTTGCCAGAATCACGGGTGTGGTTAACTGTTTCTAGAAAAAAGAAAGGAGGGCTGTGGTGGTACTGTATCCTGGTCTAAAACCATGTTGTGTGGGGGTCAGTAGTTGGGTTATTTAAGAGATAGGGTAGGAGCTGAAAGTGGATGCATTTTTCGAGGATCTTGGAAATGGGGGATAGGATGGCGATGGGGCAGAAGTTAGAGATTTTGGTGTTATTGCCTCCTTTGTGAAGGGGGATAATGAAGGCTTGCTTCCAGAGGGAGGGTATATAGGCTTTTTGGACAGAAGGGTTTATTAGGATGGAAATGGGAAAAGCAATGTCATTGGTGGCTAATTTGAGAAAATTTGGTGGGAGTTGATCAGGGGCAACTGAACAAGGTTTCAGTTTTTGTAACAGTTTTTTTATAGTACTAACAGGAATAGGCTCAAAAGAGAAGTGGAGATGAGAAGTATCAGTGGTGTTTCGGGGGGGGGTTAAGGTTGTGGAGGGAGATGAGGCCTGGCCTGTTGCATTGTTTGTGAAAGATTTGGTGAGTTAGTTTACTGAATCTATAAAGAAAGATTTAAATTGAGAATCCAGGGACAGATCAGAGGAGTTAGGATCTGGGCAGGGATTCTCTTTTTTTTCCAGGATGGAGAAGGGTAGAGATGCTATTCCAGAATTTCTTAGGATTTGACTTGTGATTATTCTGTAGTGCTGACTAACAGGTTTTATGGTCCTTAGTAATTTGTTTTTTTTACTCTATTGCGGAGTTGCTTGTATTCAGCTAGGTAATTGGGAGTTTTATGTTTTTGGTACTGTTTCTATGTTTTATTATGGAGATGCATATGAGAAACGGTTTCTTTCCTAAGCCAAGGAGTAGTTTTTGCTTTGACCCTTTTGGATCTGAGGGGGGAGAAACTATTTAGACGTTAAGAAAGAAGTTATTGAAGTAAGTAACTGCAGTATCCAGAGGAAGGGTTTTTAGTGGGTTCCAATTTATGCATTTTAAGGAGTTGGAGAAGGTTGGAGTCTCAACATTTTTTTAGACAATGGACTGAAATAATGTTATGGAGTGATTGGAGGGAAGATGGAGAACGACGGCAGGGAGATGGTCGCTAAGGGAGTCGGGTAAGGGGACACTGTCTGAGATAATATGGGGGGGGGGGTCATAAATGAGTATCCAATCTAAAATAGTACCAGAAGTACCATCGTTAGTTGGTCTAGTGGGAGTATCTATAAGTTGGGTGAACTTATATAGGTTTATACTTTGGGAGTTTGTGGGAGAGTTTATGGAAGCCCAGTTGATATTCACATCTCCTAGGATTATAGTCTCATTTTGTATGTTGGACAAGATCCAGGAGAGGATATCTTCTAGGATGGGAATATTTCCTGGTGGAATGTACTGGGCTGCTATGCATATATTTTTTTATTATTAATCTTTAGGAGGGCTAAGGTTACTTCTGCTGTGGCAAATTGAGGTATAGCTTTCATATAAGGGGTAATTGTTAGGGAAGATGAGTAAAGTCATGCTACTCCACCACCTGTTTTCTTTTGGGTTCTGTCCTTTCTTACAAACTGGGGGAGTGATTTCAGAGTCTTTTATATGAGGTTTTAACTATGTTTCTGAGATAGAAAGGATGTTGGGTTGGTTGTAGGATAGCCAGGCATGGAATTCAGTTTGTTTATTGCAGAGACTTCAGGTGTTTATTGTGGCAAATAGAAGAGATTTAAAGGTAGAGAGGGAAGATGGAGGGGGTGAGGTACTATTTTGGATGGTTGTGGGACCGGGATTAGGATGGATGTCGCCAGAGAGCAGGACAGGGAGGAATTGAAGTGTAAGTATAGAAAGGAGTTTAGAGCCTTTGGAGTTAGGTTTGTGAGTGGGGTAAAGGTTTCGAGTGCGTATGGAAGAAATATGGGTTGTGACAGAACTATTAGGCAAGAGTTTTCGCCTAAATGAAAGAGTCGTTGTCATTTTATAAGAATGGAGAGAGGTAGGGAGTTGGATATGACTTATTTAGGAGAAAAGTAGAGGTTGTGTGGGAGAGTGAGAGCTTGGTGGGAGAGAGGCGAGATAGTGAAGGCAAAACAGTGAGACTGATAGTAGGGCTAGGGATTGTGAAAATCTGTTGGCCATGTTGGGAAAGGTGTAATATTAAGAGTATTGGGATATGTAAGATGAGAATAGGTATATGTGGTATGTTTGTGATGCAATGAGGTTTGAGTAGGTGATGGTGTAGGAGAGGGGTTAGATGAGTGGGAGGGTGTGTTGGGAATAGGTGTTTGGAGGAGGGAGGGTTTGGATGTGATGGAGAAGATGAAGAGATTCTGTAAAGAGGATCACAGCTAACACCTATTTCACATTTGTGCGCTTCAGCTGGTCTGTTTGTTCCAAAGACCCTGCACTTTTACCCCTACAGAAATTGACCCCAACCAATATTTGAAGTGTCTGTTGTCACATATGGAGCGGAGGTTAGAAGAGAGAATGACTGGTCTGAATCCAAATCTATCTGTTGTCTCCACCACATCTCTCTCTTCACAAAACTCAAAATTGAAATCTGAAGTTCCAGAGGGTGAGAATGTTGGACCCATGCACTTTAGAACCACTGGCTTTTTCATGTGCAACCTGGCAACAGGAATCATGGATGTATGAAGCCAAGAATCCCAAGACACTTTCTGGCTGAAGTCACTTACTTGCGAATCTCAGGAAGATTTCTGGATTAGATTAATATCCAGTTTCCTCTACTCTGAAATGCCTTTTACAAGGAAGACTGAAAGGCAACCAAAAAGCACAATTTTGTGAGAAGGAATCATGGACTTTTGATTGTTCATCTGAAATCCCAGGTTAAGGATATCTGTAACCCCTGAAAGAGACTCCTGATACATGCTGACAAAAAATGGCTCTACAAAGACATGCAGGTCATTTAAATAAGGAAATATGTGAATGCCCTGCAGTCGACAAAATATCTAGTTCAAGTGATTGCTCACTGCAAACACCATTACAGCTGGAGATACCCCAAAGGGAAATGCAGAGAACTGGTAATGTGACACAAAACATCCACAGAAACCTCTGAACTCTGTGGCAATAAAAGATGCTCATCACCACATTCCTAAGTCTACAGTTACTTCTCATTCTTCTAGGTTTCACGGCAGCAGACTAGAAGGTTGACATCTTGCACTTTGGTACTTTCACAAACAAGCTGAGAAAAGATAGGTCAAGCACAGGTCATCAAGAAGGATCCCTCTTTGGCAAAAACACTGTAGAATAAAACCCTTCTCCCCTTTGGTTTTGAGCCACTGGTTGTAAGATCCCCCCCCCACCCCAAAGGAAACTTTATAAAGAACCTGAGGAAAAATTCTACCTGGTTTGGAGGATGAGGGGGATTCCGCGAAAAGTAGGTAATATCTATAATTTGCCATTTGTAATCCTCCTCAACTCTGAGCCCATTTGTCTGAATCAATCTGTTGCTAAAGACGTCTCCGAGACAGAACTGAAGGGAAAGATACGGGTGGATGAAGAAAAGAAAGAATGCTGATTGTAGTCATTATGAAGCAGAGGCCTGTCCCTGCTTTTTGTTGGACTCCTCCTGCCATTTGTTTCTATACTGCTATTTTCTGGAAGTTTTCCGCTTCCTTGCTTTGCTTTTTGAAAGAAAGAAAGATGTTTTTTGGGAGATTTAGAAAAATGAGAATGAAAAATCTTACTAACTCCCTGGATCAATTTAATTCTTTCATCAAATTGTTTACGTGCCTGAAGAGAAGGACCAAACAAAGCAAAACCTCCTTATCCAAAGAAGAATTCAAGATCACAGATTTTACTTCTTCAGAAGACTTCTGATTATGTACCCTGACAAAACATCTCAACAGTATTAGAAGCTGTAGCCCTAGATACAGAGTCAGCACAATCACACACAGTCTTTAATGAGCATTTAGACACTTCAGAAAGAGTAGCAATAATAGGATTTAGAAAAGACCTACTTTTTGGGGTAAGACAGCAGAAAAAGAGGAAATGGACATCAACTTGTTCCCACAAAAACACGTTATTCATTCTGGACACAGTCTCAGAAAAAGAAAACTCCTTTATAAGAGAAACTGAGGAAACATTAACAACCATGTTTAAATTTTGCTACTGTTCTAAAAGATTCAAAACCTGCAATAAACTCAACTATGGTAAACAATTCATCTTTATACATACAAACACTCTTTAGATGAATTATGTCTAACCTTTTGTTTCTTTTTTTTCTGGGGACATCACTAGGAGGGGAAGACACTAAAAGATGGCACTTCAACCTGGGAAACAAGTCTTTTAGCCCAGCCACCGAGGGAAAAACCTCAAGGAGAAAGTACTGTACCGAAACAATATGGTTCTCCTGTGCCCAGAATGGACATGAACAGCTGCAACGGGCATGGCTAACTCCCAGCCCTCATGGCTGAAAGGACTACACCAGAGGGACACACAAAAAACAGTGAGTGGTCTGAGAAGCAAGCTGTGACCACTGCAGAGTCACCCTGCCACCAGCTGAAGCACAGGCTAAGATGGCAGTACAGGTAAGGCTCCTTACTTTCTTTTAGGTACAGCAGGAGGCGGCACTGCAGGACCAGTAAGGGTATCAATGTTCCTGTCACGAAGAAGCCCGTTTGTTGGCAAGTGCTGCTGGAATGAGTCAGAAGGTAAGTTGTCACTCAAAACTGTTCACAAGCAGTAAAGTAAGCTTCCCTAAAAAGTCCCACCAAATATCACAAAAGTAAATGCACAAGCAGTACACTTTAGCCCGCCACAATTCATAAGTTTTTTCACAGAATGGGACACAAATAAATAAAAATGAAAGTTGCCAAAGTGTACACAAACATAAAAATATACTTACAATTCCTTTAAACTTGCAAGCCTTCATCACACAGACACACCCATTTACTAAAGCATCACTTTTTAAGCACAAAATGCTCCAGGCACTTTATTAATCCTGGCTACTTCAAAACCTTGTCCAACAAGACATTTTCACAAAAAAATTTCTACAGCAAATTGCTAATATTCTGAGAGAGACCTGGTCTCAATTTCTGTGTCAAAAACAGAAAAAAAAGTGTGGAATGGTTTCCCAAAAGGGGGAAACATACCTGACAGAAATGGAATATCAGAGCAGACTGTCAATTCTGACACGCCCAGAGGTTCTCTCTCAAAAGGTGTCAAGAAAGTACTAAAGAAATTGGCACCCAGGCTGTCGTTTTCTCCTGTTGGGTCTTCACAGCATATGTGATGAAAAGCTAGTGTCATTTGAATACTGGCCAGCTGTTAAATCCTGGTCAGGATATCACTCAAATAACTACAGGCTACCACAGTACAGAGAATAATGAATTAAATTTGACTACTTCAGCTTTCCACTTCAGCAGTACTCTCTCAGCCACCATATAGCACTGAAATGGTATTTAAAATCATGGCACCCAACACCACACAGCATCATTACAGTGAGAAAGTACAGTTTTGTACCTACCATAAATGTAGATGTTCGAGTGTAGACACTGCTGCAGTCATTACACTTGGGTTATCCTGCCGTCAGGCGGTCCCGCAGTCGGCCAGAGTTCCAAAGTCTTGGTCTGGCATCGGTTGCTGTCGCCTCCTCCCTGACGTCAGTGCGACAGCGGCATATAAGATGCAGCCGACGCCATTTTCTTCAGTTTTTCTTGCCCCAGATGTCAGGTACCTCTAAATATGTAGGCAATTCCAATTGCTAATAAAACATACGTAAGAAAAGCAAAAAACAACTTACAGCAACCAGCAAATACTCCCCATAGGTAGTAAGGGTAGAAGCCATAGGTACGTACCAGCCAGTAACAGGGGAAGGAGGGAGGGTAACATGGACTGCAGCAGTGTCTACACTCGAACATCTACATTTATGGTAGGTACAAAACTGCACTATGTTCATCGTGTTACACTGCTGCAGTTATTACACTTGGGTAGAATCCCAAAGCTGAAGAAGGGTGGCTGGTCCTATAAGGCATTAGGGGTGGCTATAAGGCCCTGCAACACTGCAGTGGCGAAGCCGGCTCTGGATTTAGAGTATAGAGGCAGATGGTAATGCTTGGTGAAGGTGTGTACAGAACTCCAAGTTGCTGCTTCCAAAATATCCTTGGTAGGTACTCCCCTGAGGTAGGCAGTTGAAGTGGCTGTTGCCCTAGTGGAGTGAGATCTAATGCTGCTAGGTACAGATTTTCCATGGTATGTGTAGCAGAAACATATACAATTGTCCTATCCATTTTGAAATGGCTTTTCCCTGTGCTCCTGCAGCATATGCTACCAATAATTGCTCAGATTTTCTGAAAGCTTTGGTTTTGTCCAAGTAGAAGCGTAACTGCCTGTGAATGTCCAAAGAGTGCAGTAGTCTCTCCCCTTTATTCTGTGGTTTAGGATAAAAAGTTGGCAGGTGAATAGTTTGGTTTAAAGCCACACTGGATACCACCTTTGGCATAAAAGTAGGGTAAGTTCGTAAAGACACCCTGTCCTGGTGGAAAATGAGGAAAGGTTCCACTGCCATTAGTGCCTGTAATTCTGAAACTCTTCATGCTGATGTTATTGCCAGGAGAAGAGCAGTTTTCCAAGAGATCTATTTTAATTCTGCTGTGTTGGCTGGCTCAAAAGGAGGTAAAGTTAGCTTCTCCAAAACAAAGTTGAGGTCCCAAGTTGGAGTAGGTGCTCTACGGGCAGGTCTTATGTTTTTAGCCCCTCTGAGGTACTGTTTTAACAGAGGATTAGAGAAAATTGGTGGATCCATGCTGTAATGAGCAGAGATGGCAGAGGCGTGGATCTTGATGGATGAGAAGGAGAGTCCTTTGTCCAGCATCTCAGTTAAGTATTGTAGTATCGGAGGAATGTTTGGGACAAGAGTGTCAAAGCTGTGAGCTTGGTTCCAGGCACAGAATCTCTTCCATTTATCCGAATAGGCTTTCCTGGTACTAGGCCTTCTGGCCTCCAGAATGACATCCGTAACAGCTTTGGAGAGAGGCATTGCTTGCTTGACTAAGGAATCTTCCATGCAGCTCCGTTTAAGGTCTTTAGCTGGCTGTGTAGTATTTGCTTGCTGTGCTGAGTCAGCAGATGTGGAATTTGAGGCAAAATCCAGGGTGGTTCTTGTGCTAAGCTCCTTAAGATTAGGTACCAGTGCTGGCGTGGCCAGTCTGGTGCAATCAGGTCATCTTTGGCTCTTCCTGCCTGGCTTTTAGGAGTACCTTTGGCAGGAGAGGTAGTGGTGGGAAAGCGTATACTTGTAGGTTCTTCCAGCTGAATGAGGGGGCATCCACTTTCCATGCATGTGGATGGTAACTCCTTGTGCAGAATTTTTGTAGCTGGCAGTTTATTGGGGATGCAAACAGATCTATGTCCGGGCTCCACCATTTCTGTGTTATCATTCTGAATATTTGTGGATTCAACTCCCACTCGTGGGGATCCATGATGTTTCTGCTTAAGTAGTCTGCCAGTGTGTTTTTCTCTCCTGGTAGGAATTGCACTTGCAGATGAACTTGAAGGTTTATAGCTGTGTTCCATAAGGTCATAGCTTGTCTGCATAGGGGGTAGGAGTGAGTGCCCCCTTGCTTGTTTATATACCACATAACTGTGGTGGTGTCTTGTCTTTAGTAGTAGTTGCCCTGGATGCAGCAGGTCCTTGAAAGCTATAATCGCATTTTGGACAGCTAGCATCTCTTTTCAATTGATGTGAAGATGCCTTTGTTCTGCGGTCCACGTGCCCTGAATACATTTGCCTGCCATGTGTGCTCCCCAGGCGTAATCCAATGCATCTGTTGTCAATGTTTGCCTGGCTGTGGGTTGTGTAAAAGGCTGTCCCTTGTTGAGGTGACAAGCTTGAGCCCACCATTGAAACTCCTGTTGAAGGCAAGGGATTAGTGGTATAACAGTTTCCAAACTTTGACAGTGTTGAGACCATACATTCTTTAGGTACCATTGTAGTTTCCTCATATGCAGTCTGGCATATGGAATTAGTAGTATGCAGGATGCCATGTAACCCAAGGCCTGCAGAATTTTTTTTGCAGGGAGCCGAGTCTTTGTTGCCATCAATTGAAAGCATTGAGTCAGTTGTCCTTGTTTGTCTGGCGTGAGATAAGCCATTTGGGCCATTGTGTTCAAGCTGGCACCCAGGAATATAATCTCTTGTGAGGGCACTAGTTTTTATTTCTTTTCGTTTACGGTGTACCCCAGGCAACTTAATAACTTTTTTACAAAGGCCAGATGCTTTAGAAGAATGTCCTTGCTCTCTGCTTGAATCAGGCAGTCGTCCAGGTACAGATAAATTTGAATTCCTTTCTATCTGCAAAATGCAATTACTGGTGCCAAGCACTTTGTGAAGACCCTGGGCACAGTAGATAAGCCAAAGGGCAGAGAATTGATAGTGCATTGAACCAGGCATGAATCTGAGGTATCTTCTGCAGTTTTGTCTGATAGGGACATGCAGGTATGCCTCTGAGGTCCAAAGTCACGAGCCAAGTTTTCTTGCCCAGCATGGGAAGAAGCTGCTGTAATGTCAACATTTTGAATTTTGGAACATCCAGTTAAGTGTTTACAGATGAAAGATTCAGAATGGGCCTCCAGGCTTTGTCCTTTCTGGGTACCAGAAAGAGTCTTGAGTAAAATCCTTGTCCTTGCTCCTGTGATGGTACCTTTTGAATAGCTCTCATATCCATGAGTGCTGTAATTTGTTTTTGAGCCTCTGCCCACTGATTTGGTGGCAGATTTGGCATTCCTTTTAACCTTGGCAGAGTGTGAAAGTGGAACCTGTAACCTTGAAATACAATGTTAAGAACCCATTTGTCTTTGGTGATCATTTGCCAATTGTGGTAGAAGAGCGCCAGTTTTCCTCCCAAGGCGGCTGCCAAGAAGGATTTGTTTGGTAACTGTAGTGGGAAGTCATTGGAGCAGCTTTTTATATGGTTGTGGCCTGTCTTCCCCTTCTTTCTGGCCTGATGCAACCCATTGTCGAGGCCTGTAAGGACCTTGTGTTTGACCTCTACCTCTTGGACATCTGTATCTTCCCCTTTAAGGTCTGTCTGTATTTGGAAAGGACCAATTCTTAGTTGGCCAATTTCTGCTAAATCTAGGAGGTTGAACCTGTAATAAATCCTTCACCGTTTGCATAGATTTTGCGTTATCCTCCATTTTCTTTAATACCTCTTCTGCCTTAACTCCAAACACCACATCCTGCTGCAAAGGTGCATCCAATAATTTTGCTTTAACATGATTTGGTAACGTATGTTCTTTTAACCAAGCATGTCTTCTAATGACAGAGCCTGTAACTGCTGCTCTGCAGGAGGCCGCTAGAGAATCAAAACCACATTGCAAAGTATGCTTTCCCACTTGTTCAGCTGCATGCAATAAATCCTGCGTTTCTTTAAAATTAGGAGGATCTGATTCTGGAAGCATTTTTGTTTTAACTAAGACAATAAAAAATGCAGATATTTTAGCATGTGAAACTGGCAATTTAAGGCTCTCATTTTTAAAGTTGCAGACGTATATACTTTCTTTCCCCATCTGTCTAATGCTCTGGAATCTCTGTCAGAGGGAACTGGATTCTTGGCTGATGAGGCCTTAACTCCTTTGGGTCCCTGAGAAATAGTTTCAGGGTCAGCGACAGGGCTTTTACACAGAAATTTATGTGAGTCAGGGACTCTGTAGTATCTGTCAGGTTTAACAGGGGCTGGAGGTAAGGAATCAGGATTTAAGCTGGATTCAGTATACACATCATCCACAATATCTAACACTGGCAGAATAGCGAGGGGTCTGTGTTGAGGTAGTAAAAGGAAGTCTCTGAGCCTTTTCTTGGATTCTGAGTAATCCTGGCCTTCCCAGTGGAAATGCTCCCTCATGGTATATGTAGGGTTTCCCCAAAGGAGTAGCCCTCAGGCATTGAGGCTGATGGAATAGACTCCTCAGCATCAGCATCCTCATAAGGGGGTAAAGAGTATCCTAGGTCTAAGGATGAATCAGAAGAGATGGACACCTGGTCGGATGAGTCATAGTCTGCATCCTGTCTAGGCCTTTTATCAGGAGGGGGATGGGACCCCCTGATCAGAGTAATTAGGTCTTCGGCTATTTTGAGCATTTGTTTCTTAGCATGGAGGCCTGTCCTGGAGAATGCTGTATTTGTATCTTTGACTTTAAAGGAGGCTTAGACTTAGCTGAGGGTTTAATGCTTAACTGAGTAGGTCTGAAGACACCCGCTGTAGGTGTGGGTTGCTCAGCTACTCCGGATCCCTCTGAAAGGTTAGTTTCAGTAGGCTGAAGAGCTTGTGCGTCTGAAGGCCCAGCCATCTCCACGTGAGAGTCAGAGGCGGCTTGTGGTTCTACAGAAGGGGTTGTCAGGGGCTGCGAAGGCGCCTCGTTGAAAACCGGAGAACTGGTGACTGGCCTAGAAGAGGCTTCATCGTCAGTTTTGGGCCTCGGATGCCTATCCTTGTCTTTGAGCTTTTTGTGTATTCTGGTTGTCGGAAGTTCCGACGGTATGGTATAATTGAATTTTCTACCAAAATAATGTCGGACAAAATCAAACCGACGTTTAATAGTGTGCTTGTTAAACCTAGCACAAAAACGACAACCAGTTACGTTGTGGTCAGGGCCTAGGCATGGGATACAATAGGAATGGAAATCCTTAGGAGGTATTTGCTTCCCACAAGAAATACAGTTATTAACTTTTACTGACATCGGTCTGAGGCAAGAAAAAGTTTCCCCAATGGGGTACTTGGCTTTGTAGAAGACTTCGGCTCTGGATTCGGAATGAAAATCTCAGGAGACGGCCGACCGGCACTTGCGAACTGCTTTTGCTTCGGGCACCGCGCAGCAAGAAAGACTGAAGAAAATGGCGTCCGCTGCATCTTATATACCCCTGTCGCACTGACGTCAGGGAGGAGGTGACAGAAACCGATGCCGGACCAAGACTTTGGAACTCTGGCCGACTGCAGGACCGCCTGACGGCAGGATAACCCAAGTGTAATGACTGCAGCAGTGTAACACGATGAACATAGTGTAATACATGCATGTTCCTTCAGAAGAATTTTTTTTTTTTGTGCTCCAACCAGGACCGTGCCAGTGGTTCCACTCACTCAGGGGCCACAGGAGCCAGGCACTCCCAAGCTAGGTGAGAGCTCTACTCTCCATTTGTTCCTGCCCTGGAGTTCCCACTCAGCTCTCCATTCCCCAGCGAGAGCTGACTAGCAGGGTGCAGGCCTATATGCTACTCAAGGGAAGAGTTGCCTAGCCTCTTCCATTAGACACACCCCTTCCCCTTCAGCAACTCTGCTACCTACACTAAAAGCAGCCCAAGGGGAAGCACAACTCCACATACAATGGATTCCTCACATCTTACTAGTGATGAGCACAAAGACTGGAGACCAAGCCAAACAAAGCTGAGCAGTCAAACACCTAGTGCTCCAGCTAGGTGTGACTATGTAAGCAAGCTAAGATGCATCCCCCCAAACAGGGTCTTTTATACCACTTTTGTTTTTGAACACTGAATAGAAAGCACTTTCCTATAAAATAGCTCATTATATAGAATATACATTTTCTGGTACGGAATCCTCAAAAGTTGATCCAGTTCACCACTTTTTTCAACAATAATTAAATCTGACAATATAAAAACACAAACAGTTTTGAATTGCAACAGCATTTAATAACCCTTCCTCGATTTCACTGCAAGGCAGAGGTCAACATATGGCACCAATGAAGCAGAATCAGTAGCACGAAAAGCACATATTGTACATACTCCTACCTTATCAACAGCAGCAACCAGCTTCTCGATAGCAATACAACTACTGGGAAGAAACTGTGAATGTTGAATTTTCTCCAAAATACCATTCTTACACGATGGCATATGCAGCAAATAAGTAACTCATTTAACAACTTTGTGCAAGATGTATGAAGATCTTCACATGTGTGGGGCAACACTTTTCCTTAATCAACGGTAATGCTGCTAAAAGAAAACTTATACCACTTATTTGAAGCAGACAAGGAAAATGTAGCAGATCAGCCTGTGTGTATTACCCTTTGATAGACTGTCTTTCTGTATACTGAACATCCTTGCCAGCGTTAGGAGTTGAACTACATTTCATGAGTTTAACTATTACCTTTTAAAACATCCTTGATTGTACAGCAAAGTTTACACTACTGTCTTTCCAGCTTGGATGTGATTCACTTTCACTACAGGTCCGGGAAGAAAAGCTCCACAGACAAGGTATGTAAAAACTATAGACTAATTCAATGACATCTTGACGTGTAAAAGTGCAAGGTGTTTTCTTACAAATGATTTATCGTGAAACTATTTCTGACACATTTTAGAGCCATTCATTTAGTGATTTACATTGGCAAGTACAAAGCGCAGCACAATAATCCCACAATGAAATGTTTTATATTAAAAAGTCTTTCTATACCATTATGTAGAAGGATGCTATCAGGCAAAAAATTGAAAGGTGTGATGTTACCAAGTTTGA
The DNA here is from genome assembly GCF_019279795.1 of Protopterus annectens. NCBI lineage: Eukaryota > Metazoa > Chordata > Ceratodontiformes > Protopteridae > Protopterus > Protopterus annectens. The sequence goes on from NC_056732.1 coordinate 1,105,233,182, forward strand.
GGTGAGGGGGTACTGGGTTTAACATTATGCTTTATAATGGGCAATGAATATTCTAATCATCAAATACTAACAAAACATAACATATGACGAGGACAGATGTACTGATCCATTTTGAAGCTATACAAATATTCACACAAAGCAGTTCAGAACGGAGTTTGTCTGGAAAATCTGTAATTTTTTATCATATACTGGGTGAAAGTACTTTACCATTTATTTCTCTTCATATGAAGATAGATCATCTACAGACCTAATAATTCTCTCATAAGTAGTCTTAAGTATCCAAAAAGACATTCTGGTAAAGAACCAAAGGATTAAGTGGAAAATAAAACTGTGAATTCTGAAACGTGAAGGGAAAGAGAATGTACTCATCTCTCAGAATTATTTACCCTCACTAGAGAACTCAAGTGAGGCTTTTTGCTTTTCACTCGCACTCTGGCAGGTACTTGCAAAGATTGTCATCTCAGTACTCTATCCACAGGCTCTTGTCAGACTGAGGAAGGTACTGGCCTAGGTACCAGTCTTACTGCAGTTTCCTGAACTATATTCCAGTATTCTCTGATGTAAAAGAACAGGTCAGAAGCCAGAATGGGTGACAAGACAGAAGATCCACACTGAAAACTGATCAGACAAGCACTATACTCCAAACACTTAGCCTTACTATGTCTCAAAACACCAGAGGTACCACCAAGGTATCCCAAGTCAGCAGCACATTCTGCAAGGAGAATTTAGTACCTTACTATGAGGATTGCTTACCTTTAGTACAGAACTAATTTGAAAACAGGTACGCCGCTCAGAAATACTAACAAATTTCTTTATTAACTGCCTGTCAGCTTCCTTTGATAATTCCCCTCTGCCAGGTTTTACAATTTTTTCTCTATACTCTGACTTTTTCCATGACTTGGAGGAAAATGGCAAAAACTGAAAGTAATAACAGATATGAAAGACTGGACATGACATACATCGATTTCTAGGCTATATGGGAGGGTGGCCTAATGGTTAAAGTGCTTGCCTTACAAACACAAGGTGCAGGGTTTGAGTCTCACAAGGGATAACTGGCTAGGCTTAAAATGACTCACAAGGGCAGTTAGCTTAGTACTAATCTATGAACCTATATGAAGTCATCACTGAAGAGCTTCTGCAAAATACAATAAAAGTGAAGTACCAGCCACTATTTATTTTATTCGCTTTGATTACCAGGAAAATCCAAATGGACAGATGTTGCTTTTCAGTGGAGGCCCATGCAGAAAAGCTCCTTAGAAGACAGATTCAAAAATGCAAGCAGAATAAAACATAAGCATAACAGTATCTTACCATAGAAAACAAATTTACTTTAGTATAATCAAAACAGAAAATGGGTTATATGCAAAGAACAGTTTAACATTCATTAAGTAACTAATACTGAAATGGAGCAGAAGGCTATCAAAGTGATTACCAGATTATATAGTAAATACAGAAAGTGGGGCAGGTTAGAGATTAGTTGGGAGAAATAAAAAGCAAGAGAACTAAGTAGATAAATGAGGAGAGTAATTGTTAGAAAAAATAGAAAAGTTATTGAAAAAAAGCTAGTGATGGAATAAATGAAAAGAAAATGGCACATGTATAGAGAAAGAGTTCAGTGATTAGAGAAACTGAGTGGAAAAGAAAGGCTATGGGAAGGATGACAGTGAAGGTGTATTGGTGGTTAAACTATATTGGAGAAACTGTACAATCACATGTCCAGTTTTGAATGGAATGGTATTAAGGACAGTCAAACTTGTCTGATGATGTCGATGTTACAAGGCATGACATTACAGAGCTTGGCTACAAATGAGGAATAAAGGGCGAGTCATTTGTTGGGGTGATAGTAGCCAGGAATTTATCGGTTGAACTGAGAATGGGGGTGGGAGTACCATCTCAATGTGTGTTTCGAAGGGGCATTTTTCTGGAGTCTAATTTTTATGGCTTTGTTTTACTTGGTTAAGTTTAAGGATATTGGGGAGTTCTAACCAGTTCAGATGACTTAAGACTGTCCAGTAGTGGCTTTGGAAAGGTATACTTGAGGAAAATATGGCAATGTTGTTACAGGTCTGTTAAGTTTTGTGGTTTGAAAGTGGATGCATACAAGAGGGATGGAAGGAGAAAAAGGCAGATATGATTTGCTTTCCGGCTGCCTCTGCATAATTGGCCCAATTTATGGTTTTTGACAGAAGTGAATGTGAAGATCATATTGAGGTTTTCCTCAATTGTAAGCCCTAAGAGTTTAGTGTGAGACAACTTTGAAGGGGCTACCGACCATTGACAAATATTGGGGAAAAAGAGGTATTTCAGTTTGAATGGTTTGGGAAATAAAGATGTTTGGTTTTTTTTTTTGCACTGAAGACCAGACCTGACTTTTTTGCCACGCTTCAATAAAACAGAATGATTTTGGCAGCATAAATTTTCCCTTTTTTATCCCACACCTTTACTGAATTATCACTTCTGACATACGCAATCAAAGCATACTAAGTTCACATTTACAAACATTATATAATCACACACACTGTTCTATACCATATGATCAAAGCAACATTGCACAAATTTTTCAGTTTCTGCCTTCTCTTAACCCTCACTCCTCCTCCAAAACTTTTTCCCACAATTTCCATTTTTTTCTATGCAATTTAATCCTACCATTTTCTAAAGATCCCACTTTTTATTCTTTTATCTATTAATCTGCCACTTTAACTTCGTATAACAGCTCTCTCTCCTTATCACCATTAAAACCACTGGAAACAAATGTTCTTCTTTTGGCTTCTCAGTTAGGGGTCGCCACAGCAGAACTCTGGTCCGTTAATGATTGGCAGTAGATTTTTTTTACAGGTGCCAGCTCGACGCCCAATCTTCAACAAGGCATGCCCATTCTACGCATGTCTTTCGAATGCCAATCGACCGCGGGGAGGGCATGCAGACTCCACACAGAAGGTGCTCCAGCCGAGAATCGAACAGGAGAACCCTCTTGCTGTGAGGCAACTCTACCGCTGCACCACCGCATTCTGTGGAATGTTTTCCTATGGCATTGCCGATGTTTTTGATTTGGTTAAAGTGGTAGATTTTTAATGCATGTACTTCACCAGGATTAATTGATAATGTTAATTATAAGGCAGAACTTAACAGGAATTTTATGTTTAAAAAAAATAATTTAACCTTATCTACATTTTTTCAAGGAAAGTGTTAATTTTGTAGACAAATTTAATCTTTTGTCAGTTTTTCATTGGTCATGTGATAGGTAGGGTGTGTATTTAAACAATTAGTGCTTTTTTGTTAAAAATAGTTCATAAGACAACCTGATTAGGTCCAACAAGCTTGACTGTAAAAATGTTTGAGTATTACATGGTCGTTCGCCATTTTTTGGTTGTTTATTCTAGTAGTTACTGGATGGATGTCAAAGTTCTCAATTAAATGCACATGTTCCTCAAACAATTTCAGTCTAGCCCTGTTTTTGTACCTTGGGGAATAATATGGAAATTCTCCGAGTTCTTGCAACTGAATTAATGTCTTTCATACAAAATTATTTTCACAAATTTCTTCAGAAAAGTACCCTCTCATTATATTTATCCCTTCTAGGCCCTCCAGATATAGTGTGAACTAGAATTTGATTTTCAACAAGTATACAACTAATATTCCCTGCTGAAAGTGGATAATTTCTCCTAAAAAAAAAAAAAATTAAGCTCCATAACAGCAGTTTTAGGTGGACTATACAGTGGATATAAAAAGTTTACACACCCCTGTTAAAATGCCAGGTTTTTGTGATATAAAAAAATGAGACCACAATAAATAATTTCAAAACTTTTCCCACATTTATGAACTATAACCTGTACAATTCAATTGAAAAACAAATCTGTTAGGGGGGAAAATATAAAAAATAAAAAAACGTACAGTACGCTGATTGCATACGTGTGCACACCCTTAAACTAATACTTTGTTGAAGCACCTTTTGATTTAATTACAGCATTCAGTCTTCTTGGGTAGGAGTCTATCAGCATGGCACATCTTGACCTGGAAATATTTTCCCACTCTTCCTGGCAAAAGCGCTTCAAATCTGTCAAGACTGCGAGGGCATCTCTTGTGCACAGCCCTCTTCAGGTCACCCCACATATTTTCTATTGGATTTAGGTCTGAGCTCTGGTTTGGCCATTTCAAAACTTTAATTTTCTTCTGATTAAGCCATTCTTTTGTTGATTTGGATGTATGCTTGGGGTCACGGTCATGTTGAAAGGTGAAATTCCTCTATCTTCATCTTTCTAGCAGACTCCTGAAGGTTTTGGGTCAAGTGTGACTGATATTTGAAACTGTTCACAAATCCCTCCAGTTTGACTAAAGCCCCAGTTCCAGCCGAAGAAAAACAACCCCAAAGCAGGATACTGCCACCACCATGCTTCACCGTGGGGATGGTGTTGTTTTGGTGATGCAAAGTGCTGAATCGTGGCCAGAAAGTTCAACCTTGGTCTCATTAGACCATAACACATTTTCCCACATGCTTTTGGGGAGACTATGTATTGTTTTGCAAATTTTAGCTGGGTAAGAATGTTTTTGTGTGTAAGAAAAGGCTTCAGTCTTGCAACCCTACCCCATAGTCCAGACATATGGAGAATATGGGAGATTGTTGTCGCATGCAGTACACAACCAGTACTTGCCAGAAATTCCTTCAGTGTTGCTGTAGGTCTGTTGGCAGCCTCCCTGACCAGTTTTTGTCTTGTCTTTTCATCAATTTTGGAGGGACGTCCAGTTCTTTGCAATGTCACTGTTGTCCCATATTTTCTCCACTTCCTGAGGACTGTCTTCACTGTGTTCCATGGTCTTACCGAATGCTATGGAAATGTTGTACCCTTCTCCTGACTTGATACCTTGCAACAATGAGATCTCTTTGCTGCTTTGTAAGTTCTCTGCAAATCATGGGTTTTGCTGTAGCAGGCAAATGAGTAAATGTCAGGAAAATCCTACTAGGACAGCTAAACTTTATTTGGGGTTAATCAGAGTCTCTTTAATTGATGGCAGGTGTGTACCCAAGAAGACTGAATGTTGTAATTAAAAATCAAAAGATGCGTCAAAGTATTAATTTAAGGGTATGCACACTTATGCAATCAGCGTATTGTACATTTTTTTATTTTTTTATATTTTTCCCCCAACAGATTCAATTGAATTGTACAGGTTTATAGGTCACATTAAATGTGGGAAAAGTTTTGAAATTATTTATTGTGATCTAATTTTTTTAATCACAAAAACCTGTCATTTTAACAGGGGTGTGTAAACTTTTTACACCCACTGTAAATATATGCCAGAGTAATTCTCATGCCTTACCAGCAGCCCCTTAGTATTAAACAACTACCATCATCATCCTTTTTCTCTTTTCTATCATTATTGCAGCTCCTCTAGCAATTAATGCAAGTACTCCTCTCTTCTTTTGTCCCAGATATTCTCCTGAATATCCATCCAGAAATCCTTTTATCAAATTTACATGCGCAGTTTTTTCAAAATGTGTCTTGTACAGTATTGCTATTTGCACTCTGCATTTCATAATACAATTACTTCCTTTTTGGCTCTGTGAAACTATTCACAAGCCAAAACATTTGTTGCCAACGGAAAACTTGTCATTACATTCAGTATTTTCATATCTACTCGTTTCCACTTGAAACTTATTAGATCAAGTCAAGGGTCTAAATCCAGACACGTTTTCTCTAACTTTTGTAAAGGTAAATATCAGTTCTACATATATGATCAGTGTATTTTTTTCACCCCATACCCTACTTCAACAACTCAATAGTACAACTTATTAACTTAAACATCCCTGTGTCTAGCTTTTCTTCTCTTGCACTGTAATACCTACACTCATTAATGCCAAAAAGGTAGAAAGACGAGAAAGAAAGACATCTGTTTAGTTGTTCTTGTACGCGATTACTAAAAACACTCTACTACATAATGTGCAATTATACTGTGAAAAGTTTCACAGAAACACTATTAGCAATAAACATTGTTTTACTTGGTTACCTTTTTGCTTCCTCTTCCTCTCAATGTCTTTCCAAACATTAAATTACATTAAGTGACGCAAATACTTTTCACCCCCCCACAAGTTTAACAAAGTCAACACAAGTCCACTCTCTCTTCACTTTCTCTTACACAAACGTAATTCACAAATGTGAAGGATTCTTTGTAGTCTCACATTTATTCACTAGTTTCCATGTTGCTGGTAGTCTTCTTATTTCCATCTCTCAACTCCAGATTCCAGTTCAATTACATGGTAATCCCATTAATTCTAGTCAACCCCTGTGCTTTTCTCCATCCCTCAAGCATTTTTCTTGAACAGTGGAAAACATTTCACTGGCAAAGTCTCTATGTAGGTTTTATCATCAGAAGAATGATAAACAGTTCTCTTCTGCCTGATGGCTCACTTTTTCTTGGACAAACTTTTGTATTTTTTTTTTCCTTAGCCTGTGCTGCAAAAAACGACAGATCCGCAAGGAAAAGAATACGTGGAAGATAGCTAGGCACAACATCTTGAATCTCAGACCCATCTCTCAACGTTCCTAGATTGCTGGAAAAATTTGTTTCTGTTCTGCCTAGTGTACAGTGGAAAATCATTTTCCGCAAACACCATTTACAACTTTTAATACTTTGCCCTTTTGCCAGTTGTGTCAGAATAAACTTTCTGCTGGTAGGTTTGCATCTTTACTAATGAAGGTCTTTTCTGCTTTCTCATAGCATGTGGTATGGTATGCCCTTTCAATTAACCATCCTGCTGTGGAATACCAGTCCAATTGCTTACTGTGCCTTTATAAAATGAACAGTCTGCTCCTTCTAGTTTCTCAGGTACAGAAGAAAAACTCACATTTTCCCTACATCCTCTGACCTCTAATTCTAGCATTTTTTTTTATAACATCTCTTTTTGAACAGTCTCATACTCAGAGGTCAAAATGAAGAAAAGGCTGGCTGATTTTTGCAGTTTTATCAGCTAATCTGAATACCCATTTAAAGCTTCTTCCATTTTTCTGGTCTTTTGTTTTTTGATATGCTATACTACATTAGTGCTTCATTCAAATCAGCTCTAAGTATATCGGACTTATTTTTTCCTCTAGATTACCGGTAACTACGTCTTGCACTAAAACTGAAACGTGAACTGCTTTTTGCTGAACACCGGCAGGATTCTTCCCAGTCAGCATTTTCTCTTCACCTTTTCCAGCTGATTTTCATTCAGGCTTTCTTAGTTTCTTCTCTGCTCTCATCCAAGCTGTGTGCTTACTAGCCAGTAATTAAATTTCCTACAAGTGACAGAGATCCCTTGCCCCATTATTTCAGTTTCTTTTTTTCACACTGGGAAAACTGAAGATAAGCTGTTGATCAGTATGCAGCCACCATGGAAAGCCCAAAGAGAATGGGAGTATGTAACACTAGACCCTGGAAACCTTTATCAGTGCAGATAACTGGTGGAACCATAAGCATACTGTATAATTGTGACATTTGGTATATGATGAGGGAGGTTAATGAAAATGTTGAAAGGCAAGGAACCTAGATGGATCTCTGAGGTGCACCCAATGAGGTAGAGTGGGGTCACTTAACACTGTGTCTTATGGAAAAGGTAAGACGAAAATCAACTGAGTGAGAAGTTTGAATCCTAGTTGAGCAAGACTTTTGTAGAAGCTTGGGATGACAGACAGTTTTGACAGCTATGGTGATACGGCTGGAAATAAGCGGTTACTATTTCTACATTATTGGATGAAATTACAGAAATTATATTAGGGCAGTATCAGTACTGTAACAAAGGTGGAAGCCATGTTGGGATGTGGGCAGAAGGTTATTAGTAAACTGATGTTCAAGTAACTAACTGCAAATGCATATTTCCAAAGGATTTATAACTGGTTATTTCTAATGTTCTAGTCTTACACAGTAGCATATACGTTTGCTTACAGTAAATGGGAAAGTGGATTCCTGAAGAGATCTAATTAGAATGGAAATGAGATAAACTAGGTCATCAGATGCAAATTTGAGGTACTCTTAGGCTAGTTTAGTGGGTTTAAGCTAGAAAAAAAATTAATTTTAGAGGAAGAAATGGGTTGGATATTGAAAAAATTGTGAGTGGCAGAGAAAAAAAAGAGACAGAAGGTGAGCCTGTGGGGACAGTGAGGTTGCTGTATTAATGAAGTGGGAGCTGAAAGTGCAAGCAATTGAACACACTGAGTTAAGTTTGGGGATGGGCTGTGAGGGTTTGCCTAGTTTTAGTAATTCAGATATACTAACTAAATATTTATTTGGTGAGATTTTGTGGAAGGTCTAGTTATCAATAAGAAGTATTCCTTTTTGTCAAAGAACTTCAAACATCTCACACTGTAAGAAACTTAACAAAAGCTGAAGAGACGCAAGTGTATTACTTTCCATACTCTCTAATAAGCTGTTTAGCTTGGTTTGAAGGGACAACCATGGTGCTGGGTTAGCTTTAATTTTTTTTTCTGAGAGTGGCGCATTGATTGAAGATAGATAGGAAGGTATGACTAAAATGTACAACAGCTTCATGGAGAGGAAGGTGCTTGTGTATACTCCGGCTGTAGAGCCAGAGAGAATCTTTGAAAGCTTGTTCAAAAACTTTAGATATGTTTGTGAGTAGAGGACTGTACATGGATAAGAAAGGTAGGATAGTGGTCACTTGAACTGTCGGGTAGGACTCCAGCTTGTTTAATGTTGATAGGGTTGTTGGGTAAGATCCAATCAATTGTACAAAAGAAGTTTGTAGGCTTAATGCACCTAGCTGGAGCAATAAGTTGCCTGCAGGTAAAAAGCTGGCAGAAAGTGGAGGCGGACGAGTGTATCCCCCGCTTGTTCTCTACCAATCAAACACTAATTGAACCACCTCTATCACCAAAGAGGAGTGTTTCAAAGGAGTTGAGGCCAAGGAGAATAAGTCTTCCATTACAGGGCTGTTACTAGTATGAGGCCTAGGAGAGTGCGTCTTCTATTATGGGAGTGTTACTAGTATAAAAGGTGGGATTGTAGAGGCCTATTATGCATATTTTTTTTTGTCAGTTGTGTGCAGATTTGCAAAATCTCAGAATTGTGTAACAATTAAAAATATGGTGCTGCAGGAAAGCACCACAGGCAAATAAAAGAACTGGCAAAAATGCCTAACAATGTTTGCTTTATGAGACCACCCCATGCTCCTTCCAAGCTTCTAGAGAAGGCAGGCATGGAACCAGCATACACAACAACATGAAAAAATAAAAGTAAAAGCATCCTAAAAATCTACCTACCAAAGGTAGACTCTTGTACTAGGTTACACTTATTTCACTTACTGTCAACAAAAAATTCACAAAATATTTCCTAAACATCCAAATTTTTTCTGAGAAGAGTATGCCAGCCAGACACAACCATTACTCTCGCTAGGAAGTTTAAACAGTTTCAATAGGCAGTCTGAGTAAACTGCAGGCTTACATAAACGCTCTATATTAACATATTCAAAAATATGCTTTTAAAAAGTTTCATCCATCTTCCCCGTTACAGAAGGGCTGCTCCTCTTGAGAGACAAAATGCCAATGGAGAATCCATTCCATATTTGGTACTCTCTGCACTCAGGCAATGCTTTATGGTTAACACGATATGAAGTCAGTCAGATTTCTAGTGGACCGACAGAAGTGCAGTATTAATGCTATATAAACCTCATAAAATAATCACAATTTGGAAAAAGTACAAGTGGGATTTTTTATAGTTTGTGGCACTGGATGCAAGTATAGATCAAAACTCAGAGCTAAAGAACAGTAATGAACCAATATTTGCAGTATTTGCAAGAGTTGTTTTTCAGAAGCAAGTGGAGCTATCCCTCATCCAGACATACGTATACAAGATAACATTTCCACGTCATTTTTTTTCTACAGACTGCATTTGGGCTATGGGGTCCACTACAGTCTGGACAAACACAATTCACTGAAATGACCAAACTATACAGGCACTGAAGGAACTCCCAAGTGGTAAAGGAGGAAGGTCATACCACTTTAAAGTGGCTTAATTTCTTCATGAGGCTCTTCAGTATTAAAGCAAGACATTTTGAGAGAATACAGTATTCACTAGACTTTCTGGGGGCTAATATAGTTACCACTAAGCCATTTGAGCTAAATAAACAGCCCTTGCAGGTCTTGAACCCAGGACCTTGCATGCCACAGCCTATGCAATTTACCAGCAAGCCACCTCAGCTGTATTGTAAACTTACTCAAGAATTCAGACTGCATGGTGTACCAAAAGGTAGAAACTTATGAAGTACAGTATAATTTCTTATAATTCACGTACCACTCTTATGCTCAGCAAATACAAAAAAGAAACTAAAAGAACCTTGTTACAACATCCATACATCAAGTCACTTACTTAACCTAAATTACAACAAATATAAACTGCCAGCCAAGACTACTTATAACAAACACTTCATAAGATCATATACGCATTTGTTCCTGATCTCTGTAAAAGTTGAGCATAAGTACAAAGGCAATTTTCTCCAGTAAACAATCATTTTCTCAAATGACAGCACCTAAAGAATCTTACGGAGTTTTGCAGAAGTGATGACCTGTTCCTCCAACCTGGTCATATCATTAAGTTATGGGCAAGGGGCTGAAATGTTAATACCACGTGTGAAAATTTCATACATCAGTTCATAGGTATATCCTAGGATAAGGACCACCAGGGTCTTCATAAGTCTAGCTGTGCAACCCAACCCAGTTGTGTTCCCATGTAACATGGGCATCTATTTGGAATGGTATGTTAGTTAAGAAGTTGCAAAAGGCTTAGTGGGGGGGGGGGTTAATTTAGGGAATATTTACAGTCTGCCTCTATCAGAGACATGGGGTCAGACTAGAGGTGAATTTTCGATTTCCCATCCAATGGTCAAGTTTACATTTATAGGGTTAGGGATAAATTCTACTTCACATGGATAGAAAGCCTATTCCAGAACATGGAGATCCTTTGAGACATCTGTCCCACCAGCGTGTTCTACTTATGTTGCAAGCAAAGCATAAATCTTTCGATATAGCATTTATGGTGCTATTCATTTTGTGAATAATCCAAAGGCCCATCAGGGCTGGATCGGAGGATGCCTTATATACCAGGTATAGATCGCCTCTCCGTAACTTGAAGGAGCCCGAGTATAGAGATAGGGGCTTTAAGGTGATCTGCATAGGATAATGTGTTAATACCTTAGATTCTTTTGTTGAGGAGCCTCTGTGGGTGTTCCAACTGCTGCATATGCCAGTTAAAGTACATGCCAAAAGGGGGCACTGTACTCAATAATGGGTCTGATAAGTGCTGAATAAAAGTGGTACTACAACTTCCTTGGACCTGGATGTCATAGCTTTACTTATAAGTCGGCCGACAGAATGATTTTCTTACTGTCTTGGCTATGTGTTGGTCAAAGGCCAGATTACTCTCTATGTATGTGCTCATATCCCCAACTACTGGGATAATTCTTAGGGAAGTAACTAACCTGGGAGGACTTTTTCCAAAAGGCACTAAAATGCACTTCTTGGTATTGGAATTTTAATCCATGACTTTGGCACCAGTCATTTGTCCATCTTAGACCCTCTTGCAGGATATTAGTCTCATGAGGGAAATTAGGACGGCTCCCAATTTGTAGTTGTCTGGAAACTTGTTACGCCAGAGGCCTCTGACATTAGCCTTGAGCTCAGAGAAGTAGATGTCAAACAGGAGTGGGCCCAGCATTGAGCCCAGAGGTACTCTGCTGGTGACCAGTCTCTTGGTGGAAGTGGTCTCACCAATCCTGACTTACTGGGTTCTGTGAACCAGCTTGCAATCCAGCAAGTTATGAAGGGATTTATGACTACTTGGGTAAGTTTGCCAACATCCGCATGGGGTACTGTATCGAACACCTTAACCAGGTCTAGGCAGGCACTACACACAGTTTTTCCCCTCATCCACTGCCTTGGCGACCCTTACAAAAAATTCTACCATGTTAACTGAGCATGACCTTCTTTTGATGAAACCAACCTGGAATGGCCCAGTGCTGTAGGTTGATGACATTTTTCTCATTTCCATGATAATTCGTTCTATGGCTTCCCATAGTAGACATACTAATGGGTCTGCAGTTTCTGGGCTTGGTTGATTGGTCCACCCTTATGAAGAGGGATAACCGCTGTAGTTCTCAATTCACATGGTATGTATCCTGTTTTAAGGCTGTAGTTGAAAAGCGACTCAACTGTTCCTGGTAGAGCATGTTACATGCTATTTAGGAGGCAATACATGCAATCCCATATGAATTGCAGGAGGAGTCATTACTGGGCACACTGATGTCAACCAAAAGTGTTCTTCATAGCACCCGCAAAGACTGAACTTTAATTGTACTTAGACTTAGGAATACGGTCCATTCCAATCATGGTATTAAAAACCCAAAAGACTTTGAGAACTTAAAAAATAAATAAATAAAGTATAGAAGGATAATGTCTGGGCCCCCTGAGGCTGTGTTTTTGGCCTTAGTGAGTGCCACCATGGACCTGCTCCTTGCTAATAGTTGGGGGGTTATGCTAGTAGGGATTTCACAGGGAAGGCAAGGAGTGTGTTGAGGGTGAATTTGGTGAACTTACTGGCTGACAAATTTAGCCCCATCTCACTCTGCTGGTGAAGGTGTTACCATCTACATCACAGCACACTGCTGTGCTACCATTAAGGTTTTGTACATTGCTGCAGAAGTCTTTATGGTTGTCTTTAGCCCAAGAGGCTACCTTAACCTTGTAACTGGCCTTGATGCATTTAATTATTCCTTTTAGTTTCCTGTCTAGTGTAATTAAGAGTTGCTCTTTCTGACTTTGGCCATGACTCTCCTTTTTGTTATACACACTGTTAAAGTTAGGATTCCACCATTGTGGTTTGTTTTGAGCTTACTTCTTTTAAGTATAACAGCCTCTATATATTGAATTGAGGTTCAGAGGGGCATTGAATTTTGACAAATAGGGACTATTCTAAAGCAAACTGCATCCTGCTACAGATTTTGCTTAGTTTTCCATGCAGATTTTTATTCTGAAGACAACAGCTTTGTGATTCAACTTAACCACTGAGGATAGGACATGGGGGGGGGGTTATACTGCTGAGTAGTAGGTCCAGTATGCTTGAACCGCTGGTTGGACTGTACACTATCTGGTCAAGGGTATTTTAATAAAGTCCAGGAAGTGTTGTGCCTGCAAGTTGACGGCAGTGCATGTTTCCCATTCTACAAAAGTAGCTGAAGTCTCCTATGAATAGCGTATTTGGTTGGAAGTTGAGTACCTCCACTAGGTCTAGGTACAAGGTATGGGATTCTTCGGGAATAGATGTGACCTACGGTGTCCTAGTCTATGCATATATATATATATATATATATTATATATATATATATATATATATATATATACATATATATACACACACACACACAGATTGTAGGGTGTAGAATTTCTTGTTAAGGCTCCAAGCATTGAGCAGTAACGTCTTTAGATTCCTTGGGGTTTTATTTGCTAACTTGGCAGTTTTGTCAATTTGGCATTGCCTAAAAAAGGCTCTAAGGGGGGTGGGTAAAGTTTTGATCAATATCCAGAAACTCCAGACGGGACAGGTACAGACTATCCTTGGCAAGGCAATGTAGTCCATTAACCATGTTCTTCCATGTGGACAAATACTGAATCCTCCTGAAATGACAAGAAACTAAGCCAATTATTTTTTTTGTTGATACTACAGCATCTACTCCAATTACAACGGTCTTATCTATATTCAGTTTTACCCCATATACATTCAGTTTTGCATTGCATTCTCCAGTACCACTGCAGGACTGCACAAATCAGCTTTCTTATGACAAGGTTCTGAGAAAGTTGGGGGTTTGAAGTCCCACAAACATTGGCAGAATTAGGGCTAGCTATGGACAGACCAAATGACAAGCAGAAACAGTGTTCAGTCTCACGGAGAGTTCTCAGTGGGAGTGGGTGTGCATAACGATTCATTTATGAGCCGACTGCTGTTCATACTGGTAATGGACTACATTAGCAAATAGGTCAGACAGGACAGATCAACAAAGTTGCTGCATGCAACAAAGTGGCATTACAGGCAGATTCTGAGCAAGAACATCAGCAAAGGATAGGGGAATGGAATGCAAAACTGAAGGCGTATGGGATGAAAGTAGTACAGACAAGACAGATGTAATGGCAGCAAATGGGGGAAAATCAGAAGAAGCCAAGAATTGAGACAGAAGGGAAAATAGTTGAACAGGACAGCTTCTAAGTATCTGGTAGGGGTGGTTGAGGAGAAGGGAAGCCTGAATGAGTATCTAGAATCAGAGGGGCTGCGGCCAACTGGCACAGATGATCAGGGATACTATATGACAGAATGCCAAAGCTGAAAAGTAAAGTGTACAAAACAGTGGTGCATCCAGTACCACCGTATGGTATAGAAACCTGGGCAGTAAAGGCAGAGCAGTTGAGGAAGCTAGAGGCGATGCAGTTAAAGTGACTGAGAAGGGAGGTAGGGTGCACACTGTGGGACAGAAGAAAGGACACTAGCAGAAGCCAAAATAGGTCCAACTGCAGAAAAGGTCAAAGAAAACAGATCACAGTGGCCTGGGCACATGTGCAAAAAAGCAGAAAATCTGGTGAAGAAGATTTTGGACAAAAAGGAAGAAGGCAAGAGGAAATGAGGCCATCCAGCAAAAAAGGTGGATAGATTGTGTGAGAGAAAACCTGTAAACGTCAGGCACAAGTGTCAATGAAAGCAGGAGAGTGGCACTAAATAGACGCATGGTAACAGTTAACACGACATCCCAACCACACGCAGAAAATGGGGAAAAAGGGGAATGATAATAACTGTGGTATCATCTTTGGTGAAAGCAGAATGCCAATTAATGCTAGGCACATACCTGTCCAAGACTGGTACCTGTGATGCACTGACTTGAGTGGACACAAACCTGGCAGACACTGGCTCCAACTAAGCAACTGTTATCTTCTTGTCCAGTCTAATGGTTGGGGCATTTGTGTGTCATACAAGGGAGTCCTCTATAACAAGAGGACTGAGTAAAGTGTTTGCTTGCCTTATGGGCTTCGTTCTTGGGGGTCCATTTGGTGTAGGCATATATGCTGTGTTTGGGGTTGCTTTTAGTGTGTCCTTTAGAGATTGTCAAGGACAGATGTTGCTGTTTGTACACTTAGGAGATCTATGAGGTTTGGGAAGACTGTTTTTAAGTGGCTCAGAATAACACGGTCTGTATGTGTGGTGGAAACTGTGTGGCAAAGGTAGCATGTGTGTTTTTGACAACCTTGTTTGTAAGCAAGATCTGTGCCTCAAAAAGATAGTGTATGCATCTCTCACATACTGTGTTAGATTCTTTAAGGATTATCAGTTTGTCTGTGAACACGAGGGGAAAAAAAAACTGTAAGCCTGTTTCCTATCTTTCCTATAACTAGTGTTCCAGATACAGATTTGCTGCATCCAGGACTGTTTGTAAGCTTCTGAGCCCCCCAAGCCTTTCTGTGTTGGAGGGAAGCCTTCTAGCTTATCAGTGGGAGTGGTAAGCATTAGGTAACCTGTCTACCACATAAGAAAAGTGGTTCTGGCCCAGAATTTGTAGTTATTGGCCATTTGGGCAATCTTCCATCTCTCTCAACTTTCTGATTTGAAAGCCTGCATTTGCACTTGTTTCTGTAACTCGTCTAGTGCAGATACAGATTCTTAGTTTTAGCACTTAAATTTGCTTATTCATACTCAGCACTTGTTCAGAACTTGTAAGCACTAAATAAGCTAATTACTATAGCACTCAATCTTCCTCATTACCTAGAGGAAAACAGTTTTTGTACTTCCTTTTCTCACTGGCGTTGAGAAAAACAGCTCTTGTACTCACTTTCCTCACTTATCTAGAGGAAAATAGTTTTTTTTATTCAGGCATGTCCAAGGGTCAGCTCCCACTGTTCTCCCCTGTCTATCTGATGAATCTGGGCATCTTGAGGCAATGAAGAAATTGCCTCATGTAAACAGACAGCCCCCTCTTCCTACCAACCAACACTACAACCTGTGAGAGATGCACTTATCTAGCCAAACTGGAGGTAAAGCTCTCTCCAACCAAGACTGAACCTGACAGTCATGAGGAGAAGGTAAACATTTGCACCACACTCATCACATAGTCTTACTACGTCTACACCACCAAAATCTACACACAGAAACTCAAAAACATTCGCGGAGGCTCTTAATAATAACCTGCCTAAGCAACAGAGACCTCCAAAGCAGAAACACAAGCAACCTCCATTCCCCAACACAACCCAAATGACACACAGCCCACAGACTGTGTGCCACTCAAACACAGCCAATAAGGCAAAACAACATACCTAACACACTAGTCATAGGTGACTCTATAGTCAGGCACACTGATGTCCCACTCACCAGGCTAAACAAGATGAAGGTTACTATCAGCTGCCTGTCGGGTGCCAGGATCCGCCACATAACCCACGCACTCAGGTCACTCCACAACAAGTACAAATATGACTCTGTCATTGTCCATGTTGGTGTGAACGACCAGAGACATACCTCCCTGGACTACATGAAAAGAGACATGGAAGAGCTGTCTGATCTTGTAGCCCAGGCAAGTATGACCCTAGCCCTGAGTAGCATTCTGCCATCACCTAGAATGATACCGCAGTAAAAGGACAAAATGATTGACTTCAACAACTGGATAAGCTTCTGGTGTCATTCTAAGGGGATCCAGTATCTGTCTGCTTGGGATGACATGGTCGACAGACCACGATGCTTTGCCACAGATGGCCTGCACCTGTCGCCCCTGGGATTCCGGATACTGGCTAAGGCTCTTGCTGCCCCTATCGTGCCTTTTTTAGGCAGGGTTCAAGTAACAAATTCACCACCATAACAGGAACTGGCAAGCAAAAACTGAGGGTAATGCTACTCCATGCTAGAAGTCTAAATTTCAAAATGCACTCACTCAAGGCACTCCTTAAAATGGAGAACATAGATATCTGTGCAGTGACTGAGACCTGGTTCAAGGCTCCAGAGAGGACCCCTGCACTACCAGGCTATAACTCATACCACACTTTTTGGCCATGTAACCTGGACCGAAACACCAAAGGTGGGGGTGTGTCCATATTCATTAAGGATATCCACACCTCCAGGCTAGTTGCTCAGCATAATGCATCCGAGGTTATCCAAGTGCAACTAACTCTTGGCAAAACTGCAATCCAAATTGTAGCTTGCTACAGATCCCCCACCATGCCCCAGGATTCCCACTCCTCTTTTCTTGATGTACTGGAAAACATTAGGGTTCAATCAAACACCCTAATAATGGGAGACTTCAACTACCTCACCATTAACTGGGAAAACTACTCATGTACCAACTCCTTAGCGCAACACTTTGTGGAATTCATAAACTCCAATGCCCTAGATTAACTTATCCACACCCCCACCAGGGGCAACAATATCCTAGACCTAGTCATTACCAGCATGAGTGACCGGTGTCCCACACCTGAAGTCAGCTCCTCGTTGGTCCGATCCAACCATAAGCTAATCACCCTTGATATCCACATCCCACCCCCATTAAGGAAACCACAGTAAAAAATTTCTCCAAAGCCAACTTCATGCTTCTTAAGACAGAAGTAGTGAACTTCATGACACCCATGCAGATGGACAATACAGTTACAACTGCTGAATCCTACACAAATGCACTCTATAAGCACTTGCATGAGTGCATGGATTGTGCTATCCCAAACAGAACCAAGACGCTATCCTCCAAAAAAAGGAAGCCAAGCTGGAGGCCCCCGCCATAAACAAACTGTACAACAGAAGGAAGAAACTGTTGCAAGAGAGAGTAAAATCCCATGAGTGGAGGAGCTCCCTGGTCAGCCTCAGTAAGAAGCTGAGATACCTTATAAGATCCTCCATAGCTAGCTACGAAAATAAAATCGCCACTAATTCCAAGGGCAATCACAAAGCATTCTATAGCTATGTCAAGAATCTCAATGGCATCACCCAGATCTGCTTGAGTTACAGCACAAAGGTACGAAAATTTCAGAACTGATATTGCCAACATCCTGGCAGATAGGTTCAGTGCTAACTTTACCCCCCCCCTCACCCCCTAAAGGGCCCATATCTATACAGGAAGAATGCAGAGTCCCTGTAATCACAACTACGCAGGTGAAAGCTGCACTCTCTAAAGCCAAAAACACAGCATCCATGGGACCGGACAACATCCCAGGCTGCATTTTACACGAACATCAGAATGAACTGGCTCCCCACTTAAGCACCATGTTCAATAATAGCCTCGCATCAGGCTTTGTGCCCACTGAATGGCGCACAGCAACAGTTATCCCACTCCACAAAGGGGGAGCCACCACTAATCCTGGGAACTATAGACCTATTAACCTGACAAGCCTGGTCTGCAAAGCCATGGAACTCATAAACAAAGACATTGGTAACCTCCAAACTCTGGATCCCACCCAGTTCGGGTTTGTGAAAGGCAGATCATGCCTCCTGAACCTGATCGACTTCTTTGAAGCAGTCACCAAAGCCGTAGATGAGGGCAAGTTGGTTCACACAGCCTATCTTGACCTCGCTAAGACTTTCGACACCGTCCCCCATTCTGGAATTATAGCTAAACTCAAACTTGGCATAAATCCCTACGTCACAAGATGGGTTGCTAACTGGTTCACTGACAGAACCCACACTGTAAAAGTTGCAGACTCCAAATCTGACCTCAAACCAGTGACAAGCGGAGTACCACAGGGTTCCATCCTGGGACCGCTCCTGTTTGGTATCTACTTCTCTGAAGTACAGGCTAACACAGAAGGCCTCTGGCTAACGAAGTTCGCAGATGACTGCAAACTAGGAGCCATAGTCAAATCAGCAAATGATGTGAACATCCTACAGAAGGGCCTCTCTGAGACAGATGCCTGGTGTCAGAGCCATGGCCTCAAGCTCAATGCCAAAAAGTGCAGCTTCATCCCCTTTGGTAAAAACTCTGTACCCATGAACTACCACATAGGCAGCAATCTACTTAACACCGAATGCATGATAAGAGACCTTGGGACCCAGGTGGACAGTAGTCTCTCCTTTGATAGTCACATCGCCACAGTAGTCAGAAAGTCCTTCTACGTGGCACACCATCATAAAAGGGTTCTCATCCAGGAAAAAAAGAGGTCATCATTCCCCTCTACTCGAATCTCATTAGACCCACTATAGAGTACAACGCCCCTTTTGGAATGTACCTCACAAGACATCTGCAGCAGCTAGAAAGGCCACAGAAGTACCTCACAAAGAGGATTCTGGACTCAAACAAATGTCCTACACTGACCGCCTCAAAAAACTCCAGCTTTACTCCGTAGCATATCGCCTACTCAGAGGTGATCTCTGCCTAACATATAAAGCTATGTCAAACCCAGAGCTGTTGGACATGCTACACCTAAAGAAATCCCAATCCCTCCGAGCTACATGCTCTAGAGACCTAAACCTTGTCACCACAATAAACAGGACATGCTGGAGGGATAGATTCCTATCCCAGAGACTTCCCATACTCTGGAACAGGCTACCCATCTATGTCAAGCAAAGTTCTTCATTAGCACTCCAAGAAAAATCTTGATGAGTGGATGGGAAATAGGAAATACACCCTGGGGATCACTTATGTGTCTCTGCTCAACAGTGGCACAGGAAAATAACTTTCTTGGGTGGCGTAAGCCAGGGAACCTTGTTGGCTAGGCTTGCGTAGGCCCTTGGGCCAATAGCCTAGTACCTACCTATGAACTGCTACATTGTCTCAGGATGCCTGTATTTATCAAGCCGGCTACAGAGACATTTGGAAATTGCATATCCATGGAGTTCAGTCCTGTATTAGGGTAACCTATTATGGCTTGAGGACTGGGTTATACCAAGGTCTCCTAAGGTGGTCTCTAAGGTACAGACTAGAGTTACAAAGTTCTAAGATATAGTACCAAGTGATTTTATATGCACAAGCTAGCTGCTCTAAGCTTAACTCCATGCAATGTCTCACTAAATTACAGGTTACAGTCCTAGTACTAGTTAAATAGGTAAACTTTACTGTTCAAGTGTTTCCATCTGTACAGGGCACTGTCAACCACCACTGTGCAGCGAGTGGCTCCAAGCAAACATCCCTAATTTACAGCAACAGAAAAGAAACTGATATCCAACTCCCAAATGCGCTGGTCAGTAAACAGCTACACTTTTGAGCTCTTCTGAAGTTCCTCCCAACTTAGAAAGACCACTCCAATTCCTTCTGCCACAAAATGGATGATCTGATCCTCTCTATGTACAGAGACAGGGAAAAAGGAACCCTCAAGTGCAATTCAACACAAAACTTATTCCCTGGCTAGATCGCCGTACAGCAAGGTGATTTAAATACAAGCAGTTTAGAAAGCAACACTTAGAAAAGACAAGTTTTACACCAAAAGTTCTTCAGATGCAGTAAAACAGCAGTTTATCTTTGCCTGGATGATGCTAGATACAGTGAAAATACTTCTCAATCACAGGCAAAGACATCAAGCTTTGCTCTGTGGAAAAGAGCACAGAGCCGCATATACGCACCCAATTTACAGTAATAGAAAAGAACTTTAAATCTCCTGAGCCCGCTGAACAACAACTCAGACCAGGCAAACACCTTCTGCCACAAGATGGATGATCTGGTCCTCAAAGTACAAACACGGCAAAATAAAAAAGAACTCTCAAGTGCAAAGCAACAAAACAAAGTTAGTTTAGGAACAACAACACAGAGGAGGCAGGCAATGCTTTCATGAACAGTATTTTAAAAGCTCTTTAAATGCACGAAAACAGTGGCAATCAGTTAAATAAAGTGCAAGTGCAGTAAATCAAACATAATAAAGGCAATTTCAAAGCACACTAGCAGCAGCTAGACCATGGAAATGCAAATATACTTTACGCTGAAAAAATGCATAAAAAAGTACAATATATAATTTGAAAACACAGCACAGGCTTCAGAAATAATGACCCTCTACTCCTTTTCTCACCAGGAGCAAAACTGGAGCACCATCCCCAAGCTGATTCTTGACATGCAGTTCCCAAACTCTCCACAGAATGGTAGTCTAGTCCCAGGTATAGTACAGATTTCAAAAGCGAGATGAAAAGATGTGCACTGAGTAGGGTCATATGAAACAGAATCCAATACGGGCTTTTAAATGTTTAAGGGGAATGCCTTCACAGTCTGATCTTTCAGTGCCCCATAGAATAAGTAGATGAGAAAATTGGGAGGTGCTTCTAAAGGCTGGGTAAGAGGGAAAAACTTCAGGCCTACAGAAAAAGAAAAGGAAATCACGCCAGTAACTAAATTGCAAAAACAAAACAGGGCACTACTAAAGGCAGTTCTAAATAGCTAAAAAAAATAAGTGCAGACAAAATACAAATTACTACCCTTGCTTATTTTGTTTTTAAAACTCCAGCAGGGAGCCAAGTAATTGTTTGCTTACAAATTTTGCCCAAGCCATACTGTCTGATGACTCAGTCCAGAATGTCATGCCAAGCACCACTTATTCTCATGACTCACTTTAAAAACTAGGGTTACCACCTATCCCACTTTCTGAAGGACAGTCCCTCTTTGGGCAGTTGTGTCCTGCAAAAAAATTGTAAAAATGGCAAATGTCCTGAGATATTAGGGCAAAATTATTTTCTATATTTTATGCAATAGTTGCATAAAACAGTTATTCTGTATCTGAAACACCTAAATGTTATAAGAAACAGAATAAGCAACTAAAATGCTAGAAAATAAGCTTTTATTTAGGCAAAAAAGTAAGGTTCTGTCCCTTGTACTGGCCGTGGGTATGTTTTGGCCTGCAAAATCTGATGTTTGTACCACAATTGTCCCACTTTGGGCATTTGAAATGGTGGCAACCCTATTAAAAACAGTACATTCACAGTTCTCAAGTTACCCAATAGCCTCTTCCTGAGGACTAGAGCTCTGTCTGAGATGCTGGGTTTGCAGACTGGATTGATTGGGGAGATGATTTCTTTTGAGCTATGATACAAAGTTGGAATTGCCTAGACATAGCAAAGCCTTGCTGAGTCTAATTACGGTGGCTGTCAAAAAAAGCAATTATCAGAAAATGGTAATCAAAGTATAAACCAACTTTACTAGAAGTATAAAATATAGTAACAGAGATAAAACAACTGGAATTGGGATCTTTAGAAAAGGGAAGGAGCAAGCTACATAGGAAAAAAGGGAATTGTGGGAACAATATATGCAGAGAAGGAATGAGATTTAAAAGAAGGGAGGATCTGAATGAGCTGTATAATACTTAACTGACCAGGACTAGATAAGTGATCCATGTTTGCAACTAAAGCGGTGTCAATGTTTGTTTTTAATTTATATAAATGTTA
The DNA here is from genome assembly GCF_019279795.1 of Protopterus annectens. Taxonomy (NCBI): domain Eukaryota; kingdom Metazoa; phylum Chordata; order Ceratodontiformes; family Protopteridae; genus Protopterus; species Protopterus annectens. The sequence goes on from NC_056732.1 coordinate 1,105,255,526, forward strand.
AGGCTGCCTATATCATATGTGATAAATTAATATTTTTTTTGTTAAAAAAAAGTTACCCAATAGCCTCAAACTGACCAAGATAATCTGCCATTCAAGTTCTCAAATGTGTAGCTCATGGTTCCACGACAGAGATGCGATACAGTCATGAACACCACTAAAAATGTGATCACAAAGCTGATATTACCAACATATGCAGAGAAACTAGAATTTCACTCATTTCTCTCTCTGTACAAACATTGTTTGTAAAACAGAGAATTCATCCTCATGTACATGACAGCTGCACTGACACAACCTTGCTACGTAATATGCACTACCTGTGAGATTGATGTACATAATGAGAGACATTCTGTAAGGAACCACAATCTTGATCTTAGTACACAAATCACAAAGACCCCTCTTTCAAAAGGAATTTTTAAAAACTGCTAGCTCATTACAACCCCCCAACCCCCCCCCCCCAAAAAAAAAAAAAAAAAAAAGTTCCTAGTCGCCTCTTCCTCATCATACCCGCAACATTTGCTAGCCAACTTAGACTTGGTTGCATTCTTGAAAGCCATGCACATGCCCTATTATAAATTGCTTTTCCAGCTTTTCTAACCTCCTCTGATTGATTCCTATAGTTATCATGCAGTACTTTATATGCTCTACTAGTTATTATTATTTTTTTTTTTTTTTTTTTTTTTTGTTTAACAGCAGCTTCTGTTCTAGATTCAACTAGAACAGTACCAGGAGCAGCTCTTTCACTTAGGACACCCTATCCCTTTCTCGTTGTCTATACTTGGTTATCAATTCTTGATAGGGAAAGCAGTAAAGAGAAGGAAAACAGATAAAAAAAGAAAATCATTGCACTGGAATTACATTTTGTTGAAAATGTTAGCCATTCTGAGGCCATGCCCATTTTTCAAAATGGATATTGGTGAGAAATAAATGAAATATACAAATACCAAATGAACAAGTAGAGAGAAAAAAACACCAAATAACTGGTAGTTAAAACAATAAGGAATAAATCAGAAAAGCACAATGCCAATTAAGTATTTACAAGAAGTTAACTAAAGGTGCAAGCTCAATGCACGTGCTGGTAAAAGAGTTGATTGTGTGAAGAAAATGAGACTGGAGGCCATAGGTGACTACTTATAATGCAGGTGGAAATAATTCCAGCAATATGTTGAGTTTCACTGACAATATTAGAAACACAAATAAGCTGATGCCCATCATTTCTCTGAAGAGAGACATGATGGAGATCTCTGAATGCATGTCCCAGGCAGGTACGAATCTAGCCACAGTACCAGTAAAAAAAATGACAGACTTCAACAATTGCTTTAGATATTCAATCCCCTTTTTGTAAATCCAGAAAGTAATCAGCCTGGGGAGACATGACAAATCACGATGCTTTGCCAGAGATGGGTTGCACTAGTCACCACTTGACTTCTGGATACTGACAAAAAACTATCTATACCCATAGCGCCAAGTTGCTGAACCCTCCAACACAACAAAAATCACACACAACCACCTAAAGGTGCTGCTACTCAATGCTAGGTATCTAAATAAAAGCTGCACTCCCTGGCAGCACCTCTCACCCTAGGGAATGCAGACATATGTGCAATCACGGAAACATGGTTCAGAACCATGGAGAGTACCCGGTCTATCAAAGGCTACTAAGCTTTTCAAACATTTTGAATCCCCTCAGCTGAAATAAAACAAAGGGGAGAGGTCTCAGTGTACATAAAGGACAAGTACATTGCTAGATTGGTCCAACAACATGACTCGCTTGAACTGCTCTATGCCCAACTAACCCTAGATGCGATCTCCCATCATATCCTTGCTTGCTACAGATCCCCCAACATGAGCCTGGAAAACCATACCACCTACCTAAACTTAGTGGAATCTCTTAACCTGACTGAAGTTTTCAGCAAAATCCCCTACTAGAGGATCATAGATAAACTACTGTATCAGGCATAAACCCCTAAACCATTAGGTGAACAACAAACTGGCTCACTGACATAACATGTTGTATGGACAGGCAAATCTATTTCATATAAGAAACCTGTTACTAGCGGCATCTACTTCTCTGAAGTGAAGGCCAATGTTGGGGGCCTTTGGCTCACAAAGTTCACCAACAACTGTAAGCTGAAATCAATTATCAAATCCCCAAACTATGCTGACATCCTACAAACAGGCCTAAACATGACAAAGGACTGCTACCAAAACCATGGTCTGAGACCAAAGGCTAAAAAAAAAAAAAAAAAAAAAAAAAAAAGGCGTAATCATACCCTTCGGTAAAATCAGACATCCCTGCAAATTAGAATGTTAATTGAACACCCCTAAAAGCAGACCTAGGAACACAGACAGGAACCTAAACTCTGACCACTAGGTAGCTATGGTAGTGAGGAAATCCTTCTGTGAGGCTCAACTTGTAGCATGGCATCAAGGTCAAAGGAAGTCGTAGTGCCATTGGACTTGGTCCTCATCAGGCCCATAATCAAGTACAATGCTCCCTTCTGCATGTACCTAACCAGGCACTTACACCAACTGGAGCAACCCCAGAGGTTTCTTACTAAAAAAAAATAAAATACAAATCATAAGGCACATATGTTACGTGGATCAACTAAAAGGCCCTATCCCTTTATTCGGTCTCATATCATTTATTGCGAGTCGACTTATGCCTGACCTACAAGGCATTCTCTGATCCAGCCCTGATGAAATTGTTACCTATTCATGAGACACAATTATACAAAGGTTATATGCTCCATGGACCTGGTCCTTATTTTACCTTAACCTAACAAAAGAATCCTGCAAGTATATAAACCCATCAAAAGAGCCGGCCAAAGTACCTAATCCCATGTCATTGCTAAATTATGGAATGCTTTGCCATCTAAAATTTGTAGCATTGAATCCCTCAAGACTTTCAAACTAACGTTGAAAAATCACTTTCTCACAAGTCACATATGCCCTTGCTCCCAAACACATGTACTATAAATTCTACAATCATCTCCATCCTCCTTCCATTCCTCTTAACTCTTTTCTGCTCTTCTCAGAAGTCATCCTGTTATCCCAGTCAACAAAATATACTGACTGGTCCTCTATTTAACCATTACCTTGTAAAGCTTACAAGCACTACTCTCAGCCAATTGTATTCCACTTCAAACTCCTCTTCTCCCCAACCTTCTTCGGACCTCACTACTAACCTGGATAAATCATACTAATGCTCTTATACCATTAACGTGCCTTTCTTCTGCCTTAATCTACAACCTTCATTATATCCCTCCCCCTCTCAACCCATCACCCATATCTACATTTCTACTAAACTTAAGTCTGATCCAATTAAAAAAACTAACACTACCTATTTTCTAAACACAATTATATCTATCCATCTCTCCAAATTGTAATTTACCTTTCAATTGCTGTAAATGGATAAGATCTTACTCCAAATTATTATATCTCAGACAATGTGACACAAACGCATAATGTTCTATAATTCTGATTAGGTCTGCTTAAACTTTTTATCACTTAAACTTTGTATTGTGAAGCTTTTCTGCCCAGCCCTCCTCGGATAAGGGGTCTGTGATCCAGTAGGACTTTCCCGGCCAATAAATAAATAAATCTGCAACTCTAACAGAACTTGGAGAGAGAGATTTGTAGCACAATATGCTACCTTACCTATGGAATAAACTCCAAGCTTCGTAAAACAAAGTCCATTCCTCACGCTCTTCAAAAAATAATTTGGATAAATGGATGGGGAACAGTAAATTCACTCTCAGGGTACTGCCCATGCCCTTTTATAGACAGAGGCAGACTGTAAAATGACAGGGCACCAACACCCAAAGACCTCATCCCATATCTGGGGAATTCAGATACACCACTGTCACAGAACAGTTGATTTTCCTTCAAGACGGGGGAAAATAAAAGACAAGTGAAATGGTATGAAGTCGGTAGTACACGGTTGTATTAAGTAGAGTGTAAATAGGCAAGGCAAGTTATACAGTTGAACCTATGGGATTTATAGGATACAGGAGAGGAAAAGCTTAAACTGAAGGCGTAAAATTCAGAGAGAGATTCAGATGATAATGTTAAAATTAAAAGCACTAGCAAGTTTCAAAGTAAGTATGAGATATGACTAAAGTTAGGTGTGGATCGATTTTCACTGGTTAGAAGTTCAGACGCATGCATTATTCACAATGCACTAGGTAAGGTTAACAAGTTTTGTTTTGGAACCTAAATTGATTATTTAGGTGACAATGTTTTTTTTTTTTTTTTGTTTTTGTTTTGTTTTTTTGTTAGGCTGGCAAGGAGATTAAGAAGGCTTGGCAAGATGATAGGCAAACAGGCAGATTTCCATTCATCAGATGGAAACATGCTTGGTGCCTTGTCTCGTATCTCATTTGGGTTTTAGATAGGCAAGAGTCTTTAACAGATTTATGGATCTATATTGTCAAGTAGTGCTGTAGCAGATTGCTTAAGGCTGGGAATTTGCTCGTGTATGCAGTTAATGGGTAGACAAAGTGGTAAAATGTATTTTTGCTGTAAGATCAGACCCAGTTCAGTTTATATAAAATTGTACAAGTGTGGGTATTATGTAATAGGCTGAGCTACCTGCAAATTTGGTTGTTTTATTAGGTTGCCTGCAGTATGGTGCAAGTGGCCTGGTGCAGGCTGCCAACAGTCCTTACAGTGTAGGAGAGCGAGTGTCAGCAGTGTATTGCTTAGTATGATTTTAGTGTTTGGAGACGGATATTTCAGGGAATGGTACACAGTGCCTAACTTTGTGCATATTTCTTATTATGGTATCAACAGTGTCATGAAAAGCTACCTATTCTCAATAGTAATACCTAAATATCTATATCTTTGTACTTGTACTGAAGTAGAGGTATTAACAATTTTTTCATGGCCAACAACACTGAGTTTTGTTTTCTTATGAGCTTGAGGTGGTGTGTGTTCACAAAATGCTGCATTTGTGTGATGACTGCAGTAGTGCTATACCTGGTACGGAGTATGGCAAAGTCATCTATATACTGTAGCATCTTAAAGTCATTCTCTTGTTGACAAGTGTTATTTGCACACACATTTAAGTGTTGAGGGCTTGGGACAGAGCCTTGAGAAAATCATTGTCCTCCTTTACTCAGCCCTCTTTAAGCCAATCACTGAAAATAATTCCCCCTTTGGGAAGGATCTGTCTAGACACATGCAACAAGTTAACACCCACACAGATACCTTACTAAAAGAATACAAGGCCTTAACAACATGTCCAACATGGACCAACTTAAAGCCTTGTCACTACACTCTGTATCCTACAGACTGCCAAGAGGAGACCTGCATCTGGCATACAAGTCATCTTCCAACCCAATACTAATGGATTTACTAAAAATCAACAAGTCAAATGACAACAGAAGTAATCGATCTAGGATCTTAACCTCTTTTGTAACATCAGCAGAATGGCTTGGAGGGACAGGTACATCTCGTACAGGATACCACTGCTCTGCAACTGATTCCCCATCCATATAAAACAAAGTTCATCCCTGTCGATTTTCAAGCGCAACTTGGATCTATGGATGGGAAACAGAAAACTTACCCCAGGACTACGTCCTGTACTACTAATGGACTGAGGCAGCTCCTAAGTGCTTTATCCCATGCATGGGTCCCTCAAATTATCTATGGTGTGATCCCAGGTATTCTTGTTAGGGATAATATACAATTATCGACCATGGGATGGGTAAGGCCAATTTCTAATCAAATGGGATAAGTTAATTCAAACACAAAAGGGAAATTGGCTAGGCTTGAAATGACCAACAGCATGAACATATAATCACCAATATTTGATTTGAAATTATGTGGTTAAATGCAGTTGTACTTTATCCTGGAGGCAGCCAGTAAACAAATACAGCACATTTCCACTTCAACCTGTGTTTTATATCCTGTATAGCAGGCTACAAAAGCAGTAACAAGTTTCATTTGAATGTAAGCATTAAAAATACAAATTTTATTTGCATGAATGCTATTTTGAGTACAGTGAGCACCTTCTGAAAATGTCATAGTTGTGGAAAGGTTAAGACCAACTGCTGGTTTTGTTTATACAGTAACTGTACAGGAGAAGACAGCACAAATCAAAAAGAAGCAGTCTGCGATTACCGCTACAGTATGTGGACCCAAATGCTGTAGCAACTACAATACAAAAGATATACAGAAAAATAGAAGTGCTGAAGCCAGAAATTAAAAATTAGAAAAAAAAAAAAAAAGATATAAAGAGAACCTTGACTGCGACAACGAAGTGAGGACACCCACCATCTGCGTGCAAAAATCTCAAAATATTCTTAAGCAGCCTGACAGAGAAAATAAGAAACTCAGGGCTGGTACAATTAGGGATACACATGATATGCTGCTCTCAGACAGTGTTCATGCTGTCTGCATACAATGTGAACTATCAATTGAAAAACAAGAGGAAATAAAGACAAACATACCACCATACACTGCAGTCAGCAAATAACACCAAGTTTATAGATAAAACAAGTGTCCACTTATCCTGTTTACTAGGAAAACAGTCTGGAGTTTTGCAAAGCATCTGTACACAGCTGCTGACGTGCACAATGGAGAGGCCATTATGATATGAGGCCGCAATCTTCTATGAGCTTTGAAAATGCATCTCTAATCCATTAGACATGTAGTTGCTTACTCTAAAAGTGTAAGGATATTACCTTTTCAAGCAACATGGTTTTTTTATGCATATTCCTTCAAGTGAAAAACTCTATAAATGCCAGAAGGGATGCAAGCTTCACTTATATACTCTCTCTCAACCTGTATGGAGTAACCCGCTCATATGCTGTAAATGTGTATTCAGAATCTCAGTACTCTTATGTACACTACATGTGAATACACCAAGTCAATTCATAATTCAGTCTGTAAAATACTCCAAGTCACAATTTATATATACATACAAAATACACACACCAAATATATTGTAATGTGTTTAAAGTGCAACACATTCATTTTTTTGCTGCACATCTGGGCATTGACTAAACAAGATGCTTTGTGATCAGTCTCTTGTATTATCCAAGAAACATAAGCCAATCTATAAATAACTAAATAAATACATTAGGAAATATGCAAAGATTACGATAATATGCACAAATATTCACTACACTTGACTGAGACACAGCTTAAGCCTAAAAGCTCCAAAGAAACCAATAACCCAGAATGGAGAACGACCTGTCATTACTACAAAGTGAAGCATCAGAAACAGTGAGCACCACTTTAAGTCACAGCTTAGACAGTCACCATCCTACTAAAAACAGACGGATCAGCCAAACTAAACAAAATCCAGAGTGGTATACAGCTGTGTCAAAAAGCAAGCTAGTGGGAAAGCTTCAACTGTGTCCTACAAATCCACAAAATAAGCCACCAAAATTCAAATATCCACCTTTAGGACTGAAGATTCAGCAGACACCTCATCAGACTGCCATAAACAGCTAGGACTCCAGAAGTGTAGCACCAAAAAGCATCCCAAAACATACACAAGGCAGTCCCTGAAGCAAAGCAGATTGGAAACTTGCATTCCAACTGTAGACCTCACCCTTAGTGGCAAGTCAAGTATCATCCAGTAGACTAACTACTAAGCAGGCCACTGTGCCAGTATTGTCTGAGCTTGGAAAAGCCAGTGCAAATTCAATAGATGCATGCTCACCCAGAAGTAATCCCTGGCTTAGCTACTTTCAAAGTAGTACTCAGCAAAAGTACATTAATCCAAACTCAAAGGTAAATGGAGACAACAGACTTTCCAGGTCACTGAACATTACGTGTCCAACAGGCAAATATCAAACCTTAAGCTAAAAATCCTTTGTTAAGGCCATCAGCAAAAGGAGGAGGATACAAAAATGATGCCACCAATGTCACACACGTAGTACCAGTAAAACCAAGTAAACATGTAATACCAGCTTAATTTTCCTTGCTTTAAATAAATAAATTTACTCCCCCTCTTTTTTTTTTTTTTACAAAATCATGCTCCTATAGCCTGTCAAACCACTTTGGCCTCCACAGTCTCATTTCTTGCAAACACACTTTTACAAAGAAGTATGTCTGCGTGCACTTTTTAGTTTTATTTAAATTATAAATCTGTACTATTACTTAAGCACCCACACAGAGAGCCTTAATCAAAGTAACTTAATACGCTGATGGTTTCTGGAGTCTCTCTGGTACAACCACTGACTTGCCATTACTAATTAGCACAGTTTATATAGCCCATTCTGTACACAACCATTGCAAAAAAACAAACATTTGTGTCGACATGCTAATCACAATTTTATCAAATGATATTTAGTAGAAAACTAATCGGCTAAAAACTACTTTTGACTAGCAGAAAAGAAAGCTTTTTTGCAGGGGGCAAGCCCCTCTGCACTTTCCATGCAAGGGGAACCACCCAACATGTACACCAAATCTGAGGTCACACAACAATGAGGAAATGTTAACAATCGCCATAAGTCATCTTCAGCCATTAGTATTCAACCGAACAGCATTTGGGAATAATGCATTCAACTTGACTGACAGGTGCCCAAAAGGCTTCATCAAGTTTGTTAACCAGGGTAGTGGACTGAACATAAAAGGACCCACTTTAGCCACAGCCAAGGTAAGACATTTTAACAAACATGGAAATAGGCAAATGCAGTACAATATATGCAGCTGGATACACTACAAAACAGTAATGTATGAGTGAACATTCAGAATACGTACAAGGGTCCAAACAAATTTCATTATGTACCGTGAATGCAACTTAATTCAATACAATTAGAATACAAGCTGTCACCCTGGAAAGGTTGAAAGTAAGGAGGAGTAAATGAGGGGTGAAAGGGTAGGAAAGTAGTAATACAAACAGAGCATGGAAGCGACACTATATACACACAAATTACACACATGATGCAAGTCAAAGTTTTAGATAGGGTCTTAGTACAAGAATGATGTAGGAATATAACCCAAGAACCAACGCAGCAGTTCTTGATTCATCATGATGCTTAAAAGCTTTTCTTGAAATTGCCCTAATAGTTTTGTTTTAAATGTTTTGTTAGAGTGGCACTTTCCTATGTTAAATGGAAGTTTCTCCTCCCACAGTTTTGGGAGAAGTCGGACGGAAGAGGACGACATGGTCTGCTGAGGTAACGCTGCTTTAAAGTCTGTGCAGTACAGCTGCATTGCGTGTGGTTAGAAGCACAGCTGACAAAGGATAGTTTTTACTGGTAAACTAGAAGACAGGACATTGTCATATGATGGAGGATTTTGTGTACAAGTGAAGGAATGAGGTTTATATATTGTCTCACTAGTAACCAGTTTGCACATTAAAGAATGATGCAGTGAATTACTGTCTGGGGGGGGGGGTTGAGTTGCAGATCTTACTTGATATCTGCAGGTCAATTTGATCTGTCCTAAATACACAGACAAGGAGAAACAGTCTGCATTCTAACTGCAACTACAAAATGTTTTTTCAGCTGTCCTTCCTTCAGGAGTGAGGAAATGGAAGATTGTTTGCAGCACTCATACGATGTTGATTTTACTTTTGCTCTTATCAATATGAGCAAACAGTCAACAAGAGGTCAAAAGTTTTAAGACAGATTTGTTATTTGTAATAAGTGAAAGTTTTTGTGATGTGCCAAATAATACTGTCCCCCCACCACCACCAGTGTGAGTTGTGTGTTTTTCAGCCAGAGAGAGAACTTACTAAAATTGTTTGAAGGTTGTTTTGTGGTCTGAAAAAAAACAATACCAGCTCATCAGCATACAAGATGAGATTGGAAAGCTTTAGATTAATGGGAAGGTATTAATAAAAACGGCTGAAAAAAATGGGGTCTAACACTGGGCCTTGAGGGACACCTATAGAAATACTTTGTGGGATGTACAAGGATTGTTGGGATGAACTGTAAAAGTTCTTTCATAAAAATAATTAGAGAACCTAACTAGAGTACAAGAACAAAGCTGTAGACAGGATGAGTCAATTAATTTGTGTAAACAAAACAAACAATCAAAGATATGACAAAGTCCATAAACAGTGCATCTTTACAACAAAATGTATTACTATAATATCAGTAAGTGTATATTAAGCAATTTGGGTGATTCTGCTTCTTAACAGTCCATGCTGAAGACTGGACAGAACATTGGCATTGATACAGATAATCAGCAACATGATTGTACACTGCTCTTTTAACATTTTTCCTAAATGTAGTTGCAGTGTAGTACTGCAATCAGAAGCATCTGATGGCTTGAAACACTTTGGAATGGGTACAACGACTGCCTCTTTACACTGTCTGGGAAAGATATGCTGTGTAAAAGAGATGTTGTATAGAACAAGTAACTGCATCAGCATATGTCTTGATAAACCAAAGTTAAAGGCCATCTGTTCCAAATGATCTGTGCTACCTGGGAAAGGATTTTAGGCATTTGTGCATACACACACACACACACTTTATATATGTGCACACATGCACAGACACTTTGATACATCTGTATGCATGTACATGTCTTCCAAGCATACATATTTTTACCGGCATGAGTTTCCTTATTACAAGACTCAAAACATATGCAACAAGCAAGCTTGCTAAAATGCTGCTCATTTCCAATGATAATACATTTTCTAAATATTATTAACTGCCAACATGTTGATACTTCAATTTCCATGACAGCCAACTTTAAGACTAAAACCAAAGGTCTTCAACAACCACTATAACAAATTCACTAAAATATGCCGTGTGAGTACTTCTGCAAGGAGTACGTACTGAAATGACTTGGCAGATAAGAACTAGCTGACCCACCCAGTCTGGCAGCTTCCCTGCCTACTGATTAAACTGTTAAACCTAGAAGACAGACAGCTTTATTTCACATCTCAAGTACTGTTTTTGAATATACTGTATTAGCTGAAAAAAAGGCAACTGCAATTATATTAGTGTACCACCTTCTCTGTAAAAAGATACTGAAAACTGTGTGCACCAATCTGTTCTTCCAACCTAAGCAAGTCCCCTTAATCTTGCTGAGCTTTCCAAAACATACAACTCCCAGAAAAGTTCTTGAAAATGTTCAGTGTTGTGCCCCATTACTTAATATACATATTAAAATATTTCATACTGTCTTCTATGCAGACAGTGCACAGTCTCTCTGTTCCAGGAACATGTAATCATCTTTTAATGCACAGACTTGATCTTTACAACTGCAAACTGTCTCCATATAAAATGCCTTTAACTTCTGAAAAAAAACTCTGCAAGGAGAGAGAGACTACTTGCATTCTCCTTCTTTGGTGCCTTCTTAAAAAGTTCTTTAGCCAAAATGTCTACTTTTTTCCAATTATAAGCCATAAGCTTCCATGCATCTTCTATCATATCACAACATTCAGCTGTCCATTTAAACATTAATTTCAGTAACAATACTCCCAGGTGTAGCCCACAGTTGTCACCAAGAAGCCACCTTACAAATAGGATAGAAATCAGTTAGACTATTACTCATGAGATATTAAAGACTGTCCAGCTGTACCTTCCCATCTCTCCACCCCAAGCATCCTCTGCCTTTTAAATCTTTGAAGGAGGGAAAAGGACAGCAGACAGCAAGCTACTCACCTGTTCACCTCTCAAGCCAGCAAAGACACTAGTAAAGCATATTGTTGGCTACAGACTTAAAGACCATCAAGACAGATTATTCTAAAAGACTTACAATGGTTACTATTGCCGTTATTCTAACCATATAAAGTGCACTCCTATCTCAAGTTTCTCCATTACTATGTACTGACAGGAAACCTACGCACTTAGATATAAAAGAGAAAATGACCTACTGCATGACAGTATACTGACTGCTCTCTACATTAAGAAATGTATATTGCTCATATACCAACAATCGAAATATTTAAGTCACATTACCTAAACTGTCTAAAACACTGAGTTAATTTTAGTTCGGCTTCAGACCAGGATGCGAGTTGTGAAAGACCAGACTGTTTAAAGATATGACCCCCAAAATTACAGCTGATAAAATAAAAACAGCAACAAACACTACATTTCCAAACTTACAACAAACTACTGAAGTTATTTCTAATAGTAATGAACTGCATAAAATACAAAGTACAGCATTTGACACATTTACAATTTAAGGAACAGACACATGTACTGTTCTAAATTAGATACCAAAAGTGGTCTCTAAAGTGATTGTCAAAATGTATACCAGCACACAGCTTCTCTATCTCAAATCCCTGACCAATTTTAAACCAAATTTTCAACACTAACAATGTACTCAGGAAGCAACATTCTTCAGGCTACATAACAGCCACAGTTAATAAAGGAATACAGTAGACTTCCCCTTATCCGGCCTACTCCATCTGGCCATCAAATTTCTGTCATAGCTCTAGCAGAAGACAACAAAGAACACTTCCACCTCCTCTGGGCTAAATAATGGCAAACATTTGAGTTTTAGACTTCATATTCATTTGGAAAATGCATACTAAACACAAATCATGTTATACAGGCTGATTTATAACCTATAAATGTTATTTTGTATGCTTTTTTCCGATTAATCAGCCATTCATTTAACCAGCCTAAGATCCAGTAACAGCGAGACCAGATAAGAGGGAGCCTACTCTAACAACACTAGCGCATTTTTTTTTAATGGGTAAAAAAAGAATCAGAACAGAAGTCAACTCTGCCGTCTTCCCAAAACATCATCAATACTCAACTGCTCTGTCTCAAGCTAAAGACACCTCATCAGAGAATATAAGCCTGCTTTGTACAACTTCAGTCAAGCGGGCAATCTTTCAACTGTTTAAATGAGTAAGAAAGAAAAAAGGATCTGGTATAAAAATGAAGTCTGACATTTTTACAAAACAAAGCCAAAACATATTTCCATTCTTAAGCAAACAATTAACCAGTTCTGATCAATGAATACAAACGTATTTTGTGAAATACCAACAACATTATGGGCAACCTCAGGTTGCTTCTCAACAATCAGAGTTAATGCCATCTATACAATCCTCTCAAAACAGGAGGAACGGATATTTTCCATACAATAAAATATTTCTGCAGTCCTCTTAAAACAGGAAAAAAATCCATACAAAAATAAGATGCAATACATGCCAAAAACTAAAATTTCAACTAAGTACACAAAAGGCGAACACTCAGACTAAAAAGTTCCTTTTTTACAATAACCAACAATTACTTTTCATAAATGGCATTCAATGTCAAAGCAATACAAAAATGTGCTATCACTACAGCTAGTCAAGGGAACTATTGCAACACTGCTTGTGCGAAAAATGTTGGTTGTTTTTAAGCATCAGTTGCATTTAAGGAAAACTCCACCTTCTTCAGTTTAACTCGCCTGTTAAGTTGCTTTTCTCCAAACAATATGATCTCAGTGTGGTGTAGGTACCAGAAATCTGCTTGCATTTTATGAAACTTTCATTTTCTTGTCTTGGAATCAAAGGAAGTGAAAGACCACCCACTTTTTTAAGTTTAACTTCTCACATAATTTGCAGAGGAATTTGTCTATGCATGCATGCATGCATGACATAACCAAAAGACTGAAATTTGTAGACAGGTACTGCTGACAATCTTATACAGGTAACAATCAGTCCTGTTGATGTCAGATGCAGAGCACCTGCTGTAAAAAAAGGCAAGTGTGAAACTGCTTTCCCATAGTCTTCAATGCAGATAGGAAAAGAACTTGCACCAATTCACAGCTGCTTTCAAAGCAGCCATGCATTTCATTGCAAAACAGAGCAGTTAGATCAGTCAATGGTTCAAAGGCAGTTGTCACTTCTTTTGAAAAATCTACATAAGCAGCAATCACAGTATTGAAAATCTAAACTTTAAATTTTGCTGTGTACACCTCTTTACAGTTTAAGATGACTTAATTGTAGTATCAAAGACATCTGTGACATTTAGAGAAAAGTCAGAAAATGTTTTTCTTATAATTCTTGTAAAGTAACACATTTACCAAAGTTTAGGGGAGAGGACTATCAATTCATCTTGGACTACAAAACGAAACTTTGAACAAGGGACTGCAATTTAACTTTTTTGTTTGTTTAGTTGCAGCTGTACAACTCCTTAGTATACTGTAAAACAAGACCCAAGAGTCACAAATGACAGCCATTCAAGAAATAAAAGCAACAGTCCTGTTACAGAAAGTATGCAAGATAACACTAACACTTATCCCATTATATGTCAGTCGCACGGGAATACTCATCTACTTCTTTACGTCTAACACAACTCGTACACAGCAGACCTGAAACAGATTATGGGAAGAGAAAGGCTTGAAGAAAAACAAGATCACATTGAAATGTCAAGCCCATTGGTAGGCAGTAAACAAAAGGTAAAACATTAAAATTCAGAAGCAGTCACAGTGATAATGGAGTATTAAAATAGCTCGGAATACAAGGACAGAGTGAACAACTAGATGTTTTTAGTTCTAAGGTAGAGTTTTCCTTTAATGATTCTGAAAACAACTGCAACTTAACTTTTTGAGAAACTGGAAGCCGTGGACAGTATGTAAATGGAACAAGGAAGTGTAAGTTCAGCTCAAGGCAGTTAAGTACAACAAACAGGTAGGTAAGCAAAAACTAAAAAATGTACGAGTATGTTCTAATAATACCACTCAAACTCTCAGTGCAAGAAATTTGGAGAAAGCCTAAAATAAGGGGGGGGGGAGACAAGAAACAAATTTTAAATATTGCTGTTACAAACTTAGAACATTGCTAGAATATCAGCATTTGTGTCGGCATGCATTTTTCTGGATAATATGAAGTCTGAAACTCAAATGCATGTCATTATTCGGTGACTGCAATTCTCACTGGTTTACTAGAAAACTGCAAATTTTATGAAGAACATACCAAAACTTTGAGACAAACATCTGGACAGTTGAGAAGTGTGGTTCTAATACACAGATATAAGATAATGAAAAGTTTTATTCTAATCTGTTTCATTGTTACTAATGTGTTTGTTACCAAATAGCAGTGTAATGAATATATAGCTATTAAGGGAATTGAATGCATTGACTCTATACACAAAGGTTTAATGAAGGTAAACAACTGCCTGATGTTAACCTTAATACTACCACTGTTCTTTAAACCAGATGTCTAAACAATTCTAAAATATTCACTCACTTTTTTAGTGATGTTTGTCATTATCAAACAAATTATTCTGAAGGTCAAATTAAAATATGAAAATGGAGAAAAAATGCTGTAAATATTTTAACTACATGAAGAGGTGCAGCTGTCACAGATGTGTGGATTTTGAAAGAGACAGAATATTTAGCATTTATATTCCCGTGTACGAGTGTCTTCTTTTACCAAATCCTACATAAGAGAACGAAGTGAATAATGCAAATAAATGCTATTTGCATATACAAATAGATATAAACTACTAGTTTAATGCCACAAACCCAGTTTAGCTAACATTTCTGTTCCCAAATGAGAAACATCGGGGTCACTTAAATTTAATCCAGGTCAGCTAGTGGCGCTAGCTCAGCGCAAAAGGTCACCAGGCACCTTTCCTACCACTCTTCACTCTGTGAAACCACATACAGATATCACATAGCACTGTGCTTATTTATGCATCAGGATGACAGAGTAGCCACCACCACCAAAAGGAAAACGGGCTCCCAACTTCATATTCTGTCACGATACAAAAGTGTCAGAAAAAATAAATGTGATCTCAAAGTGCAGCACAAGATTCTTGTGGGAATAGCTGGCTCCACCACATGAAATTATCCCAATTTTACTTTGTCTAGCAACAGCGTGGATGCACAAACCACAGATTGTCATCAGCCATCAAGTTGGGGCAAAGCGTACAAGAGGCAATATACGAGCATGGAACAGCAAGGCATACAAGTAAAAGTACAGCAATAACAAAATAGGGTACAATGCACGCATGCACATGAGTAAAACTTTATTTGGCCACTTTATCAATAAGTCAGTCAGGGAAAACCTTATTTTATAGCACAACTTTGGGACAGCTCGTAACAGACAAACACGCCGCTTCCTCTTGAAAGCAGCCACAAACCACCGGCTTTTCAAAAGGTACTACTAACCCAGGCCTCCGTCCAGGCCTCATAATAACAGCACCCAAAACACTTCCTGCGCCCACCCCAAGAAATTCATTTTAATTAAACAGAAAATTCCCGCTTTGTTATGACGCGAATCACACAACCATGAGCCCAAGAAACAACACTTAAGCATAGGCTAACACCTTAAGAACAAAAACAATCATAAAATAACAGTCTTCAAACACGCGTTATCTAGACTTAATAAAGTGTTTCTCTCTAACTTTTAAAACATTCTCCCACTCTAATAAAGAATTGTAAGTGGAGAAGTACTACACAGTGACAACTTCAAACACGTTTAACACTGTTTATGTTTTCCTACAGGTTGCTAACTCACCGGGTCCTGCTCCGGGATACATTTTTTAGCTACTGTGTGCTTTAAAATAAAATAAAATACTTAAATAATCCTACAATAAAATCATTACAGGTAAACGGAAACAAGCTTGGGGAAAGGGATTCTAAAAACACAGGTTGTGTGCCTGGGGAAGGGAACCCTGCTAACGTCATGAGCGAAAGGAAAGAGGGGAGGAGACCAAAAAAGATACAGTCTTAGGTTGCAGAACTCCAAGAACGTTCTTACAGTTTGCACAGCGTTATTCCCGCCCTCTGCTGGCGGGAAACTACAAATAAAGAGCTTTGTATTTAAAATACCTAATGTTCAGATCTGTCACTCTCTTCGCGTAGAACAGTCCCTATTTGGGCAGTTGCGTCCTGAAATTAGAAGTGAAGACTGGCAAATGTCCTAATTTTTTAGGGGAAAGTATTTCCTTAGTTTCCTTTAACTATTGTATAAAGCAATTATTTTACATTTGAACCACCGTAGTATGACATGAACAACATGAAAAGCAATTAGGATTCTATAAGAGTGAGCTTTTTATTTTTCGCAACAAACTGCAGTCCAATTGTTTGCGTACGTTGTGAATGTGGTTTGTCCTGCAAAATAAGTTTATATTAAAAAGCCCCACTTCAGGCATCTTTAAATGTTGCCATCGTTAGTAACCAGCTCGTGTCAAATGTTGAGAGGAGTTTGCAGTACTTGTTTATTGATTTATTAATTTGTTTTTATTGCCCTTTTGTTTACCGGGACTCAGTTTAGTTAAACAAAAACATTTTCACTGGAGGGCTGGGAAGAAAAGCTCCAGTGCATTGCAAATATTTAAAAACAGACATTAAGTAATACACGTGAACATATCTTAGGTTGCTGTTGTTGTTGTGTCTTTCGGCTTTTCCCGGTTAGGGGTCCCCACAGCGGAACTCCGGTCCGTTAATGATTGGCAGTAGATTTTTGCGTGCCGAGTTGCCAGCACTGACGCACAACCTTCAACGAAGGTACGCCCATTTACGCATGTCTCCACACAGAAGACGGTTTAGCTGAGAATCGAACTGGACAACATATCTTAGGTAAAACACATTAACATTTGCACATTTCTTTGCTAATTAGATTACACTTTTCAGCTTAGCTGTCGGTGTTATACACGGTATGTCACTTAAATGGCCGTCAAAAGTCATTTGTACTTCAGCATAAATACGTAACCATAATCTGCAAACACTGAAGGCACTGCTGAACATGACTTCATACCTCTCAACTTTCTCCTCCAATATGTAGAATGCTACCTCTCAAAATGTGGAACAAATGCAGAAAACTTGGAACACTTACCAAACAATTATTTTCAACTATGACACTCACAGAATGGCTAAAACTGTTACTTTATAATCGCAAAAAATGCGTTTGATTAATTAATATAAATCAGTATAATTTATAATAAATATTTGTTAAAAATTCTAAACAATGAATGTGCAGAGCGCCTCGTTGGCCCTCTTTACAAGGAACCTTGATGATTGTCCAGCAATAAGTGAAACACATTTTGCTATCCAATAATAACACATTACTTATTTCAGAACATTTCAACTATAAAAGACCACTCAAACTGCTGTCATTATAATCCACCAATGTCCTACTTATTAATTACAGCCACTTCATTATAGGTTCATGGATATGTACAAGGCTAGCTGCCCTTGAGGGCCATTTTAAATCTAGCCAATTTCCTTTTTGTGCTCAAAATAACCTATCCTGTTTGGTTATAGATTGGCCTTACCCATCCCATGATCGATAAGGATATACTACTCCTAGTGAGAATAACTGAGGTCATACGATAGATAATTTGAGGGGACTCATGAATGGGATAAAGCCTTTAGGAATGCATCTGTCTATTAGTAGTACAAGGGATAGTCCTGGGGTAAATTTTCTGTTTCCCATCTATAGCTCTATGTTGCGCTTAAAATGGACATGGATGAATTTTGTTTTATGACTTCTGTGGATGGGGAGTCTATTCCACAGCTGCAGTATCATCTGCAAAATAACTGTCCCTCCTAACCATTCTATCGATGTTGCAAAAGAGGTTTATTTCCCAAGACTGAATATTTCTGATGCCATTTGATTTGCTAATGTGCAGTAAACCCATCGGTAATGAGTCTGAGGATGCCTTGTATGCCAGACACAGGGCACCACTTAGTTTGTGGGATAGAGAATGTAGTGACAAGAGTTTGAGTCAGTCCTTGTAATACATGTTGTTTAGACTTCGTATTTTTTAGTAAGGTATCTTTTTGGGTGTTTCATTTGTTGCATGTGTCTGGATAGATAGATGGTAAAGGTGGCATTATATTCAATGTTTGGTCTAATGAGGACTGAGTAATGAGGGACAATGACATCCCTAGAGCTAGACACTATCCCTATGTTTATAAGCTGTGCAATATAGAAGGACTTTCTTACAACAATAGACACATTGATACAAGAAAAATGGACCGAGTACTGAGTTCACTCTGACAATGACACAAAAGTACCAAAATAGTAAAATAAAGAAGTTGCAGAGTTCCACGACAGATTTACTTTTTATTTATACAAAAAGTCTTTTACAGCCACTTTTATCATTACAAAAATTTGTCTTTGGGGAAAACATTCTTTTCCTGTACTGAAGCCTTCTTTGTCTGCATTCTTATCTCAACCAGAGAAAAACAGTTTCTTCAGCAGGCCGAAATGTTCTTTCATTAATAGGATAGTCTGTAACTTTTCCCACTGTGTTGGCCATTTCTCTTTAACAAGTTCATTCTCTTGAATATCTGTATACATTTGACTCTTATTGTTAATGCCATTTCTTACAAAAACATTCAGAAATATAATACTATTTGTTCCACACAAGCACATTTTATTAAGCTAATCACACTTGTTTCCTGCATATTTCTTTCCTGTACTTATAGATGCTGTGTCCTAAAAATATCACACTGTTACTATGATTACCAAACCTCTGTTACTGTGAAAGAAAAACAGTTCTACCAAATTAATGTATGTGTGTGTGTATATATATATATATATATATATATATATATATATATATATATCAGATAGATACACACACGCAAAACCATATATATATATATATATATATATATATATATATATATATATATATATATATATATATATTTCATACGCTATTACTATGAGGGAAACTAGTGTTTACTTTATATAATTCTATCAATTCCCTCTTCTTATTTTGAAAACCAAAAAATTACAATTGACAGTGTTTTTAATACAAAGTTTAACACACATGCACATTATTATGATCAATAAAATAATAGCTACTATGGCAATTAAAACTGTGATAATGGTTTTCCACCATTCCGAAAACAACCCATTTAACCAATCACTTCAGTCACTGCTTCATGTAGTATCAGAGAATTTACTACATAAGCACTGTCACTGTAAATATTTACTGGATGTAAATGCTGCAATACATATTTTATAGCCTCTAGCTCATGCCCTTTTTGCCGCACGTATCCTGGTAACTTAACCATAATTGGTTTGTGAAGGCTGCCAGCCCAGCTAGCTGGAATTTTGTAAATAATTATTTGTGAATAGTAATATGATTTGTATGCTTGTATTACAAATGTAAGAAAACTATATGTTATGTGTATAATAAACTACTGGTGCAGAAGTGTGTGTTGAACTGTATTTTCTGTACTGAGCTTCAAGAATGTAACCACAGTGTACCTTGCTGGAAAAGAGTAGAAATGTGTATAAACTATATGCTATGCAAATGTATGTTTTGATGGTAAAAGCGGGAACATACAGAGTTAACTTGCAAACCCTCAAGAAAAGCAAAGAGATTTATGATGGTGTTCATCTCAGCTAGGAGACAGAATATCTACAGCTAGGAGGTCTTTATATTGTCTGGAAACAGAAATAATTACAAGTTTCAAATGTAAAAGTGTTTAACTGTTTTACAACTTCCAGTTCTAGGCAAACTTCTGAGAGTTAAGTATTTTTGGCACATGTGCTAATTTTTTTAAGTTTCTGTTAGCCTGGAAGCTGAAGGCAGAGGTGACAAAGAATGATGTAATCTGAGATAACCCAGCAGTAATGTTTGATAGTAATTTAAGAGCTATCTCAGAGAGTGAGTCTGTGCATTTTTTATGTGTCTTTGGACCTAGAAACATTTACCCAGCACTTCTGCCTGCATGTTGCTCTGTAAGTAAGACTTAGATCATAGTATTTCTCTTAGAGATAGGAACTTAGTAAGAATAGTTTAGACATTTTCTGTATTTATGTGAGACTGTCCTGCAATGTTGTTTTAAAATATTTCCAATGATTCTGACGTCTGTTGTCACTGTGTTGTCATTGAGTATTGTGTTGTGCTTTTATGGTTTATTATTAAATGTATTTAAACCTTTCAGTTGTGGCTGGTTTGTTTAGAGATATTTAAGCTGTTAGATTACTTGCATATGTATTTGGTGACAATGTACAGGCTACTCCTAAATAGCCTTAAAAGATTTGGTCACACTTACCATTTGGAAAATAGTAACATTACACAATAGAATTGGTCACCCTTTGGGAAGGGCCTTATAGTAGCTGATAAAGAGTGGTGGGTAGCAGATGATACTACCTTATAGTCTGGGCAGAAGGGGGATAGCTAGTGAACCTGTGCCAGCCTTCCCCAGGAGTGTTTGTGTGTTTGTATATAAAGCAAATCTCAAAGTGGTGTGTGTGTGTGTGTGTGTGTTTGTGTGCGTGTGTGTGTGTGTGTGTGTGTGTGTGTGTGTGTGTGTGTGTGTGTGTGTGTGTGTGTGTGTCAGCTACTTGGTCAGGGACATGAAGCACTGGTTGGACAGAGAGGGTGTTGGAGGTTTTGGCTTGACCACTCGGCTGAGATCTTAACCCTATAGCTGTGCCAGTAGGGAGTCTTATTAGGGATCTGAAGAGAGAGGAAGAAATCAGCCCCAGAGTGACTGTGATCTCTATGTGATCTTAAGGGAAATTGTACTTTACTGTGTGTGTACTTGTCATCCTCCCAATGTGCACGTCCCTCACTGGTGCTAGTGGTGAGGATTGAGGCTCCTTGATTACTGGGACAGTGCAGGGGCATCACATGGTTTATCTCCCTTCTGGAAGGTCACTATTGCAAACCCAGTGTAGTACTTCCCATCTCTGATATGCAATAAAACTGGATAAGTAGTACTTGTTCCCTGTCTGTATTTGTACATTCTTTGTACTGAAAGTAGTTATCCATTTTGAAAATACACTCTGACTAACCTCTTCTGTAATTTTGTTTATCTCACTGTCATTTAGCAAAGTCTTGATTGTCAAATGTGGAGTTTGAACTATAACCCCTGAAAACATTGTCAAATACTTTGTCTTATTCCCTAGTAAATGGCCAAAAGCTGTTTAATGCAAGGATGATATCCTTTTTCCTACAGAAGTCATTCTCCTGCTACAAAAAGTAACTGGTCTTAACTTAGTGTCCATTTTCTGAGATACCTCTTGTGGCCAAGACTCTTAATAACATCACTGAGAGTATGCCCTTCCCTGCTGCTGCTTGCAAAACAAAAGGTAATTTACTGGTGGGCACTATCAGCTCCATTGCCTGTGCCAACTTCTGCTTTAACATTTTAAATGCCTCTTCCTCAGTGCAACTCCATTGTAGAGTCAACTCTTCTTTTTTTAATTTGCCAATATTTTGTAGAGAGGAGCTGCAGCTTCTACATAGTCCTCTATGAATTTCATATTGTAGTTTATGATTCCCATGAATTTAGGAAAATCTGAAATTGTCAAAGCTTTTGGTAAGTTCAGAATGCCCCTCATCCTTTCCTGACAAACAGTCCTCCCTGTCAGTATGATAATGGTTCCTAGAAATTTTACTTCTTCTGACAAAAACTGTATTTGTCCTTGTTTCCTTTGAACCCTGCCTCTTGCAAATGTCTCAGAACATTTCTCAGCTGTGATATATGTTCTTCCACAGTCTTTGACTGTATCAGAATGTCATTAATATAATGAATAACCCTATCATCTTTGCTCACATCCTGTGAGAATGTCTCTATTATCTGATGAAAAATGACAGGACTCTTCTGAAAACCCAGAGGTAATCTTTGCCATTCCCTTTTTCTGAAGTGGTACTGCATGTGACAAAGGGGGATACTGCCAGCACAGCTATCTGGAATTTTGTAAATAATTATATGTCATTTGTGAATATCGACATGATTTGTCTAAGATGTTTCTATTACAAATATACTAGAATTGTATGTCATGTGTATATCAAACTGCTGGTACAGACTTGTGTGTTGAAAAGGTTTTTGCAATGTGCTGTTTGAAATGTAACCACAGTGTCCCCTATTGGAACAGAACAGAAATGTACATGCACTATTGCAACTGTTTAAATGTATATATTTTAATAGTGGAAACTGGAATACAGGCAGTTAACTTCAGAAAAATAACTGAAATTAAATTACTTTATGGCTACACAATAAAATATGGTATCTTTCAGTTTTCAATGCAGCCAGAGACACAGAGTCTGTGCTGAGAAGCTTCATGTACTGTCTTCAGAGTGAACTAATTACTAGTTTTGAAATGTGAAAAAAAATCTAAGCCTGTTTCCTACCTTTCCTGTAACTAGTGTAATCCAGATTCAGATTTGCTGTATCCATGACTGTATGTAAGCTTCTGAGACCCCAAGCTTTCTGTGTTGGAGGGAAGCCTTCTAGCTTATCAGTTGGAGTGGTAAGCACTAGGTAACCTATCTACCACATAAGGAGTGGTTCTGGCCCAGAAATTGTAGTTATTGGCCATTTGGTCAGTTTTCCCATCTCTCTCAACTTTCTGATTTAAAAGCCCGCATTTGCACTTGTTTCCCCCTTTCCTGTAACTAGTTTAGTCCAGATACAGAGTCTTAATTTTAGCTCTTGAATTTGCTTATTCATGATCAGCACTTGTTCAGAACTTGTTGTAAGCACTAAATAACCTACTAATTACTACAGCACTCAATCTTCCTCATTACCTTGAGGAAAACAGTTTTGGTACTTACTTTCCTCACTTGCTTAGAGAAAAACAGCTCTTGTACTCACTTTCCTCACTTACCTAGATGAAAATAGCTTTTTATTCAGGCATGTCCAGGGGTCAGCTCTTGTAGCCCAGGCAAGTATGACCCTAGCCCTGAGTAGCATTCTGCCATCACCCAGAATGATACCGCTTCTGGTGTCATTCTAAAGGGATCCAGTATCTGTCTACCTGGGATGACACGGTCGACAGACCATGATGTTTTGCCAGAGATGGCCTGCACCTGTCACTTCTGGGATGCCGGATACTGGCTAAGGTTCTTGCCGCCCCTATAGTGCCTTTTTTAGGCAAGGTTCAAATGACAAATTCACCACCGTAACAGGAACAGGCAAGCAAAAACTGAGGGTGATGCTACTCAATGCTAGAAGTCTAAATCTCAAAATGCACTCACTCGAGACACTCCTTAAAATGGAGAACATCGATATCTGTGCAGTGACTGAGACCTGGTTCAAGGCTCCTGAGAGCACCCCTGCACCACCAGGCTATAACTTATACCACACTTTTCGGCCATATAACCAGGACCGGAATTCCAAAGGCGGAGGTGTGTCCATATTCATTAAGGATATCCACACCTCCAGGCTAGTTGCTCAGTATAATGCAGCCAAGGTTATCCAAGTGCAACTAACTCTGGGCAAAACTGAAATCCAAATTGTAGCTTGCTACAGATCCCCTACCATGCCCCAGGATTCCCATTCCTCTTTTCTTGATGTACTGTAAAATATTAGGGTTCAACCAAACAACCTAATAATAGGCGATTTTAACTACCCCACCATTAACTGGGAAAACTACTCATGTACCAACTCCTTTGCTCAACTCTTTCTGGAATTCATAAACTCCAGTGCCCTGGATCAACTTACCTACACCACCACCAGGGGCCACAATATCCTAGATCTAGTCTTTACCAACATGAGTGACCGGTGTTCCACACCTGAAGTCAACGCCTCATTAGTCCGATCCGACCATAAGCTAATTACCCTAGATATCCACATCCTGCCCCCACCCCCCATTAAGGAAACCATGGCAAAAAAGTTCTCCAAAGCCAACTTCATGCTTCTTAAGACAGAAGTAGTGAATTTCATGACACCCATGCAGATGGACAATACAGTTACGACTACTGAATCCTACACAACTGCACTTTATAAGCACTTACATGAGTGCATGGATTGTGCTATCCCAAACAGAACTAAGACTCTCTCCTCCAAAAAAAGGAAGCCAATCTGGTAGTCCCCTGCCATAAACAAACTGTACAACAGAAAGAAGAAACTGTTGCAAAAGAGAGTAAAATCCCAAGAGTGGAGGAGCTCCCTGGTCAGCCTCAGTAAGAAGCTGCAATCCCTGATAAAATCCTCCAAAGCTAGTTATGAAAACAAAATCACCACTGATTCTAAAGACAACCACAAAGCATTCTATAGCTATGTCAAGAATCTCAATGGCAACACTCAGATCTGCTCTGAGTTACAGCACGATGGCACTAAATATACAGACCCAACTGATATTGCCAGCATCCTGCTAGATAGGTTCAGTGATAAATTTACCCCCCTCTCACCCTCTAAAGAGCCCATCTCTATACTGGAAGAATGCAAAGTTCCTGTAATCATGGCTGCACAGGTAAAAAACACACTCTCCAAAGCCAAAAACACAGCATCCATGGGACCAGACAACATCCCAGGCTGAGTTCTACACAGTGGCGGCTGGTGACTTCAAATCAAAGGGGGGCTGCAGGAGACAGCTGAATGGGTGGGGTCAATGGGAAGGGGTGTGGCCAACTAGAAAGGGGAGGAGCTAAGCTCAAAACCACAAAAACTAAATATACTGCCCTGGGTGCCAAACCGTCATTATGAGAGTCCAATCAAGACAATATGAAGTGTAGAAGAAAAAAATATTTCAATGCATTGGCTGCATGACAGCTTAATATCTAGATGGAAACAAAAAAGGTTGTGAGGCATGAAAAAATAAATTACTTTTTTTTAAATACATTAATGGAATGCCAGTCAAAATCAAGTATAAGAAAAACAAGCAGCACTCAACTCAAACCACTTCTTGCACTGCAGTTCTAATTATAATTTATATTCAGCTTTATTAAAGTACCAAGTAACATGCTGAAAGTAGAAATCTCTGATGCCCCCACTTGTAAAAATGTTCCTTATCCAAAAAAAACCTGCTGCCTGACATCTACTTGTTTCATGGGGAAAACATGATCAAAGTAAAAAATGAAAAGCAAACAAGAAATAAGGTCAAGATACATTGCTTAAAAGGATTACTGTACAGGTTATGGACCACACGATTGGCATCCTGTTTACGGGTAAAGCCTGCAGAGATGACTGGAAGTCTCCAAGTGTAATGAGACTCTTAAAATAATGTAATCCTGTCCTTTATTACAAATACTGGCATATGCATTTCAATACCCAAGGCTTATACATTATCTAGTTAAGTATTCTCTACATGGCAACATATAGGCTTTCAATGTTGGCAATTCTTTAACAGTATGCTTATTAAAGCTTACTTGCATCTTGCAATCTCAGCCAAGCTACCTAATGGTCAATAAAGTATTGCTACTTAAACACAGAGCAACAGGCACTTTGAGTAATAAGCATAAATCAACAGTACAAAAAATATGACAGAAACCAGACCATTCTGTAAAAATCAAGGACAGATGAAAAGCCACTCTAGTACTTGTGTCTACCTTGGATGGGGGGGATACTCTGCACATTTACACTGCATAACTACTCCTTGCCTTGCTTCAACACATCCAGAGTCACTACATGGGGGAGTGGGGTGCAACAAGTATGTCACAGTTTGAAATGTCTCTGGCTGACTTGTGATGGCCCTGACACATTTGTCATACCTCTCAACCTCAGAGCAAGAAATCTGGACAAAGCCATACAAAGAAATGGGACAAAGGCCCAAAAATAAGGACAATTTTTAAAATATTGCTCTTATAAACTTAGAAAGATAATATAGGTCTTGCATTAGTATGAATTTTCTGAATGGTATGAAATCTGAAACTCAAATGTCTGTCATTATTTTCTAACTTCAGTCTTTAATGATTTGTCACTAATTTGCCAAAAAACACAATTTTATGAAAAATGGACCAAAAATGGGATGTAAAAATATAAAATAGCAACACAATACAGCTGGGAACCTGTCAAAGAAGGGATACTTTAATATTAGTACTGCTAACTTGAGCAGCTGACAAAATAAAAGAATCTACATGCATTTCTGAAATAAAAGTAATCTAACTGATTATTACAGTTATTTCTTAATTATAAACCCTCCATGTTTTCTTCCAAAATTGCTATTTTGCGGAGGGATCATTAGAGGAAGAGCAACATTTTGAGCCCAAATCAGGGACAGTTGAAAGGTTTGGCTATGCTTAATTCTATAAAGCAATTTATTTGCATGTACCTCTCAACCTGTTAATGCAATACATCTGGACAAGGTCAAATATATTGGGGGAACATATAAACAGTACTAAAATTGCTCTTGTATAAACTGAGACAGTTGATAGAACAGGTCTTACTTTAGCATGCATTTTTCTGAAGGTTATGAAGTCTGAAACTCAGTGTGTCATTATTTAGTGACTTAATTCCTAAATGATTTGCCAGAAAACCACAAATTTTATGAGGAACAAACCAAAAATAAGAAGCAAAAAATCTATTCATTCTTTGAAAATCTGGACAGTTGGGAGGTATGGTTCAGCTGGGGCTGCCTAAGTTTGCCGCCCTTCCCCCTCACAAAACCATGATCGAATGGAGCCTCCCCCTGCAGCCATTCCAATGATCCATTACTTGGCTATTTCACTCCATTTACCATAAACACTAACGTGCATACTGATTTACTTCGATGATGATTTGAACTTCATTTGAAAGTTTTATTTTGCATTTTACAGCACAAACACTAAGACATCTGCTAAACAAACTTGGCATTAAAACCTCTCTGCCATTGAAACTCACATTCATTGAAACAACATTGAAACCCACATTCAAAGAAAATACATTTTACCAGTGGCAGATAAAGATTAATTCTGGGCTGTTTTCAAATCATAGGCCCCTTGCATATGAAACATACATGTGCTCTTTGATACACCTTCCTATTGCTTTGAGCATTTTTCCAGTAAACAATGAAACAAAACGCATGCACCAATGACAAAACTGCCCAATTCAGAACATTTCCATCATAAAAGTCTACTCAAACTTCTACAGTCCACTATTATCAGTAAATATGCACAATTCTACAGTCCACCATTATCAGTAAATATGCACAATCTCTGAAGTAGTAAAAAAGTAATCTAAATAATTCCACATTAAATAAATCTGTAAAGAAGAGGTTGCTGCTAGCAATCATCTTTATATTTCATGGTTTAATCGAAAAATAAAGTGTCTGATGCCTCTGAGGAATAAATTGCCTAAATTACATTAAAAATAAGCTAGTAATATTGCAATAGGAAATGGATAGCAAACTGATAACAGGCTCATATTTAGTATCTTAACTTTCAGTACGGCAGTAGTCACCACTTATGGGAGTAGAACCAACAACCTTCTGCATCAAAAGCAAGTACACAACCTGTTGTGCTATTAGCAATGCGAGCTGACTTAGCATAATCAGCACTAAACTTCTCTTCCCCTACAGCTCTCAGCTCCTTGTAAAATCTACTCAATACTCAACTGCATCTCAACTTCGCAGCACAAGAAATCTGGAAAAAGCCAAATTTATTGGGATGGGTCAAAACGGTAAAAACCAGGGACACATTAAACATTGCTTGTATAATCTTGGAAAGCTGCTAGAATAAAATGCTGTGTTACCACCATACATTTTACTGCCAAGGTCCCTGTGCAAAAGAGTCAGAACAACATATCACTATGCCAAATCACCTGCTTTGTGAAAGAAAAATGCTGTGTTACCACCATACATTTTACTGCCAAGGTCCCTGTGCAAAACAGTCAGAGCAACATACCACTACACCAAATCAGCTGCTTTGTGAAAGAGAGGAAGACTGAAACTTAAATGGCTATTATTAAATGAATTCAGTTCTCACCATAGCTGTCAACCTCTTAGCACAAAACACCTGGACAAACCCAGTAATGAGGGAATACAGCCCTCAAACATATTCAGTGAATTTAGTTCTTGCCATAGCTGCCAACCTTAGCACAAAAAACCTGGACAAAGCCAATAACAGGGTAATACAGTCCCAAAAATAAGGACAATTTTCATATAGTCATCTTATAAACTTAGAAAATTGCTATAATAAAAGGTTGTGTTACTATATATTTATTGCTAGAATAAAAAGTTGTTTTACTATGTATTTTCTGAAGAATATGAAGTCTGAAATTCAAATGCCTGTCAATTTTACTTCTGACGGAGCAAAAACAATTTTCAGCAGAGGCCCAGGGAGAAATACTGTAGACACATGTCTTTGTAAAATGGCAGGACACCAGAGCAAATCCACACAAACACAGGGATAAGATGCAGACTCCACACAGAAGGCACCCCAGCCAAGAATCAAACCAGAAAACCTATAGCTGTGAGGCAACAATACTGCCACTGCACCATCAAATATGTAAGGAATTAAACATTCAGAAACCTGAAGTCTGAAATTCAAATGCCTGTCAATTTTATTTAACATTTGTTAATCAGGACAGTCTGACTTGGAACAAAAAAACAATTTTCAGCAGAGGCCCAGGAAGAAATAATGCAGACATGTCTTTGTAACATGGGAGGACACAAAAGCAAACCCACACAAACACAGGGAGAAGATACAGACCCCACAAAGATGGCACCCCAGCCAAGAATCAAACCTGAGAACCTGCAGCTGTGAGGCAACAATGCTACCACTGCACCATGAAATATCAAGCATTGCAACATTTACAAACCACAGATATTATGAGGAACAGATCAGATCAAATATGAGGCAAAAATCTGCAATTTTTTTACCAATGGTGGTGGGTAGGGAATTCACCTCTTTAACACCTGCATACAAAGTACAGGGTTCAAGCCTGAGGTATTCCTTACCACACTACCATGAGTCTAACCACCAGTATATTGCACCTGGGGCATTTTCACACACACACACCTTGTAGCAAACCACCACACAACACACACACACACACACACACACACCTACCTTGTAGCAAGCCACCATACACACACACACACACCTACCTTGTAGCAAACCACCATACACACACACACACACACACACACCTACCTACCTTGTAGCAAACCACCATACACACACTTACCTGTAGTAGATCTTTCCCTATAGCAAACCACCATAAATCCATCCAAATCCCTGTCCGAGTAAGCTACGAAAACCCCTGCAAATCCACACCAGACCCTGCCCATCGCGAGATCTTCCCCCGATGAGACTGCAGCAAATTCCAGACTGCTGACATTGCAGTCCGACCCCGACGCGTTTTCCCAGCGAGTTCCAGGACAGTCTATGCAGTTTAAAACTGCATAGACTTCTGTGAGCTCCGTTCTTCATGTTTCCCAGTCAGAACTGCTGCTGAAACAATCTGCGCGTGCTCCAGACTGTCTCAGCAGCAGTCCGGACTAGTGCGCATGCGCAAAAGTCCGCGATTTTTTAAATTTTTCTTTTTCTTTTTATTTCTTTATTTTATTTTACAGTTGAGGGGGCTGCAGTCCAGTAGCACGGGCCGCCCCTGGTTCTACACGAACTACAGAATGAACTGACACCCCACCTAAGTACCATGTTCAATCATAGCCTCATCTCAGGCTTTGTGCCCGCTGAATGGTGCACAGCGACAGTTATCCCACTTCACAAGGGGGCAGCCACTACGGATCCTGGGAACTACCGCCACATTAGTTTGACGAGCCTGGTCTGCAAGGCCTTGGAACGTATTATCATGGAACTTATAAACAAAGACATTGGTAATCTCCAAACTCTGGACCCCACCCAGTTCGGTTTTGTAAAAGGCAGATCATGTCTCCTAAACCTAATAGACTTCTTTGAAGCAGTCGCTAAAGCCGTAGACGAGGGTAAGGTGGTTCACACAGCCTATCTAGATCTTGCCAAGGCTTTCAACACCATCCCCCACTCTGGAATTATAGATAAACTCACTAAATTAGGTATAAATCCCTATGTCACAAGATGGGTTGCCAACTGGCTCACTGACAGAACCCACACTGTGAAAGTAGCAGAGTCCAAATCCGACTTCAGACCAGTGACAAGTGGAGTACCACAGGGTTCAGTCCTGGGTCCTCTCCTGTTTGGTATCTACTTCTCTGAAGTACAGACTAACACAGAAGGTCTTTGGCTAATGAAGTTCGCAGATGACTGCAAACTAGGAGCCATAATCAAAACTCCTAACGATGTGGACATCCTACAAAAAGGCCTCACTGAGACAGATGCCTGGTGTCAAAGCCATGGCCTCAAGCTCAATGCCAAAAAGAGCATTGTTATTCCATTTGGTAAAGACTCTGTACCCATGAACTAGAACATAGGCAGTAGTATACTTAACACCGAAAGTGTGATAAGAGACCTTGGAACACAGGTGGACAGTAGTCTCTCCTTTGATAATCACATTGCCACAGTAGTCAGGAAATCCTTCTACATGGCACACCTCATCACAAAAGGTTTCTCATCCAGAAAAAAAGAGGTCATTGTTCCCCTGTACTCATCACTCATTAGACCCATTATAGAGTACAATGCCCCTTTTGGTATGTACCTCACAAGACATCTACAACAACTGAAAAGGCTACAGAAATACCTCACAAAGAGGATTACCGGCCTCAAACAGATGCCCGATGCAGAGCGTTTCAAAACACTCCAGCTTTACTCCATCGCATATCGCCTACTCAGAGGTAATCTCTGCCTAACATACAAAGCTATGTCAAACCCAGAGCTGTTGGACATGCTCCACTTAAATAAGTCCCAATCCCTCCAAGCTACATGCTTTAGGGACCTAAATCTTGTCACCACAATAAACAGAACATGCCGGAGGGATAGATTCCTGTCCCAGAGACTTCCCATACCCTGGAATAAACTACCTATCTATATCAAACAAAGCTCCTCATTTGTACTCTTCAAGAAAAATCTTGATGAGTGGATGGGAAATAGGAAATTCACCCCGGGGATCACTTCTGTGGCTCTGCTCAACAGTGGCACAGGAAAATAATTTTCTTGGGTGGCAAAAGCCAGGGTACCTTTTTGGCTGGGCTTGTATAGGCCCTAGGGCCGATAGCCTAGTAACTACCTATAAACCTATGAACCTATGTGAAGGAACGCAATTGTTTTATGACTTATAGCATCTGTCAAAGATCTAAGGTCTATGTATTTTCACAGGTATATGCCAAATACTGTCAGCCACCAGCAGTGAGGGTTTCACCTGGGATAGAGTCAGATGACAAGAACTCATGTCATTCTGCAAGCTATCCCAGCAGTAATATTTGAGATATTAATTTCAGAACTCTCTTAGAGAGACAGAGCATTCTGTATTTTGTCTTGGACCTGACAAGAACCATTTACCATACATCTGCCTTGCTCTAATTAAGTAAGTTAACTAGGGTATAATAATTCTCTTAGATTCAGTCAGGAATGTACTGAAGCTTAGTTTAGATATTTTTATTCATTTATTTGAGACTATCCTGCAGTGTTGCTTTAAATATATCCTGTGGTTTTGAACTTTGATGTTACCATGAATATATACCGAGTATTTTCTTGTTCTTTTATTATTTATTATTAAATGTATTTAAACCTTTCATTGTGGGTGATCTGTCTAGAAATATTTAAGTTTTGCGAGTGCTTGCATATTTATTTGCTAACACTGTGTGGGCCACTCCTAATAGCCTTGCTCTTGGTCAAACTACCATTTGTATTAATATTAATATTACACAGTAAGATTGGACATCCTTTGTTAAGGGCCTTAAAGCAGCTGATAAGGAGTTGACTGGTGGCAGTGGTAACTACCTTATAGTCTGGGTAGAAGGG
The DNA here is from genome assembly GCF_019279795.1 of Protopterus annectens. NCBI lineage: Eukaryota > Metazoa > Chordata > Ceratodontiformes > Protopteridae > Protopterus > Protopterus annectens. The sequence continues at coordinate 1,105,287,895 of NC_056732.1, forward strand.
GGCATAGCTAATAAACCTGTGCCAGCCTTTCCTAGGTGTGTGTGTGTGCGTGTGTGCATGTGTGTGTGTGTGTGTGTGTGTGTGTGTGTGTGTGTGTGTGTGTGTGTGTGTGTGTGTAAATCAAACCTCAAAGAGTGTGTGTGTCAGCTACTTGGGCAGGGACACGAATCACTGGTTGGACAGTGAGGGTGCTGGAGGCCTTAGCTTGGTCACTCGGCTGAGAAGTCAACTCTATATGTGTGCCAGTAGGGAGTCTTACTGGGGATCTGGAGAAAGGTAGAGGAACCAGCTCTGGACTGACTGTGGTCTCTTTGTGCGCTTAAGGGAAATTGCACTTGATACAAAGAGCTGCAATTGGAAATACTGTGTGTGTACTTGTAATCCTTCCAGTGAATGTTCTCCCACTGTTGACAGTGGTGAGGATTGAGGCTCTTTGATTACTGGTTCAGTGGTGGGGTGTCACATATTGGTGAGAAGTGGTGAGAAATCCAAGTCATATATTTATTGGCTGGCAGTGGTGGGGTCACAGCATCACATATTGGGATTCAGTGGTGTGGATATTGAACTCCTGTAACCTGTAAACATTGATCACTAAAGAAGGTGTTTGTACTCTCAAGCAGCCACACAGTGAACATTCAGAGGTTCATATCACAATAGTTTTGTTTATTTTATTTATTTATTTATTTATTTGCAGTTGGTTAACCAGGATAGTCCATTGGGCCAAAAGAACCCATTTCAATGGAGTCCTGGGGAGAAAAGCTCCAACACAGATTACACAAAGATTACAGAGATTTACATTTCAAACAATTTCTGATTACAAGACAGAACAAAAATACTGAGGTTACAATCAAAAATACATTTTTTTGAAGGAGAACATTGTTCAAGTAGGATTAGGAAGTAAATAGATAGATGCAGAAGGCTTTCAGTTAGCTAGGTACAATTAAGAAGTTGATTACTAGCTTCAAAAATGAATTTATGAGATGGAAGACTGTAGGAAGTGGAGAATGATTATGTGGGGTGGGAGCAGGAGCATTCCCATGTGGATGTTAGGTGGGAGTGGAGTGATTTTTTTAAAGGTAGGGAGGCTAGTGATGGTACGAATGGAGGAAGGGAGGGAGTTCCACAGGAGTGCTAGAGAAAAGGACAGGAGGTTTTGTCCTGGGGGGCGAAGGGGTCTATAGACGTCTATTAGGTTTTGATTGGTAGATCTGAGAAGTCTTTGTGTGTGGTGTATTTTAAAGGTAGTAGAGAGGGAGGGACAGAAGGATGGCTGGAAAATGAGTTTGTGTGTATAGGTGAGCTGAGTATAGGAGAGGTAGTTGGGAAGTTCAAGCCAATTTAGTTTGTGGAGAGGTGCACAGTGATGGGTTGAGGATTTGTTGCTAGTGGCAAATCTGGCTATTTTATTATAACAAGAGGACAGTTTTGTTTTCAGAGATGATTGTAGGTTTGTTAAAAGAGGGGCACCATGGAGAAGGGAGGGTAAGAGAAATGCAGTAGAGAGAGTGAGCTTAGTAGCTGGGGTGAGGTATCGATTGTGTCGGTAGAGCAGGCCAAGTTTTTGGTGTTTTTTTATGTTTAGTAGTAGATGGGAATGAAATTTAAGCTTGTCATTGATTTGGACTCCTAGTAGTTTGGTTTCAGATACCAGTTCAAGAGGTGTATTATTTTGGCTGGTGATAAAGAATAGTTTTCTGTCAAAGGTGTTGGTTTTAGAGGGGGTAAATATCATAAGTTTTGATTTAGCTGCATTAAGTGCAGGATGGTTGTCTTTCATCCACTGTTCTGTGGTAGAGAAGGTATCTTGAGTCAGCTTTAGGAGAGTTGGGATGGATGAGGCTGCACAGATGATTGTAGAATCATCTGCATATTGGATGATGTTAGCATAAGGGATAGAGCGGAAATAATCATTAATGAATATATTGAAGAGGAGGGGGCCCAATATGGGACCTTGTGGAACACCTGTGGGGGTGTTAAGGAAGGAGGAGGTGGCTTTTTTCCACTTGACAGCTTGTTGCCTGTTGGAGAGATAGCTGGTAAACCAATTGAGGGTTGAAGGTGATAGGTTTAGCTTAGATAGTTTAGTTAAGTAGTAGGTTATGGGAGATAGTGTCAAAGACCTTAGAGAGATTGAGTAGGATGGTAGATACAGTAAAACCAGAATCTCTAGCTTTATTCACAGTTTCAAGGAAGGATAGGAGGGCAGTCATAGTGCTATGATTGGATCGGTATCCATGTTGGGTAGGAGTTAATAGGTTGTTGTCTAATAAATGGGGAAGGAGTTGAAGATGGATACATTTCTCCAGAATTTTTGAAATTGGAGAGGATGGCGATAGGCCGGAAGTTGGTAATATTAGTATTGTTACCTCCTTTGTGAAGGGGAATGATGAAAGCCTTTTTCCAGAGTTGTGGAACAAGACCTTCTTGGATAGAGCGGTTGATTAGGATACTGATTGAGAGGGCAATGGCTTCAGCAGCTATGCTGAGGAAATATGAGGGAATGTTATCGGGGGCATTGGTGCATGATTTTAGCCTCTGCAGGAGTTTTTTTTATCGTAGAAGTAGGGATTGGTTTCATGGAGAATGTAGGGGGTTGAGAGGTTGTAGGTTGAGAGGTTGTAGAATGATAGAGTGGAGATGGAGGGGGTGTTGGGAGAGGACAAGTGGAAGTAGGAGGTGCATAGTTGTTAGAGAAGGAAGAGGTTAGTTTGGAAATAGAGTTAATGAAAAAAGAGTTAAATTGGGTGGCAAGATCATTGTCTTGTACATTTATTGATTAGGTTGATTAGGATACTGATTGGGAGGGCAATGGCTTCAGCAGCTATGCTGAGGAAATATGACGGAATGTTATCGGGGGCATTGGTGCATGGTTTTAGCCTCTGTAGGAGTTTTTTTATGGTAGAAGTAGGGATTGGTTTCATGGAGAATGTAGGGGGTTGAGAGGTTGTAGAATGATAGAGTGGAGATGGAGGGGGTGTTGGGAGAGGACAAGTGGAAGTAGGAGGTGGATAGTTTTTAGAGAAGGAAGAGGTTAGTTTGGAAATAGAGTTAATGAAAAAAGAGTTAAATTGGGTGGCAAGATCATTGTCTTGTACATTTGGGCTAGGGATTGGGTTTTTGGTTATACCAGGTTTTAAGAGGGTGGTTATATCTTTCCAGGACTTTTGTGGGTTGATTTTATGTTTACTTTGAAGCGAGGAGAAGTAGATTTGACGGTCTGCTGTGATAAGCTTTTTAACCAAGTTACCAAGAGTTTTGTACTCCTTCAGGGTAGTGGGAGATTTGTTCTTTTGGTAGCGTGCTCAGGCTTTGTCTCTAAGTCGCATGGTAGTTACTGTGTTTTTTGTTAGCCAGGGGGTAGTTTGTTTTTTATTCTTCTGGTTTTTAAGGGAGCATGAATATCTAAAAGATTTAGGAAAGTAGAATTAAAGTGTGTGATTGCATTTTCCAGGGGTAGAGTTTTTAGGGGGTACCAGTTAAGTGATTTTAGGGAGTCAGAGAAGGCATCTGGGTTGAAGTTTTTTTGGCATCTGGTATGACGTAATTATGGGTAACTTGTAAGGGAGAAGGAAGGTGCCTAGCAAAGATGGGAAGGTGGTCGCTGAGGGAGTCAGGAAGAGTTCCACTATCAGGGTAGTAGTGGGGGTGAGAGACTAAGATCCAGTCTAGAATACTGCCACTAGTGAAGTCTTTAGAGGGCCTAGTAGTGGAGTTGATGGGTTGAGAGTAGTTATACAGGTTGATGTTTAGGGAGAGGGTAAAGGACTGAATGGAGGACCAATTAATGTTGGTGTCTCCCATGATAATGGTTTAATTTGAGATATTGGTAGAAAACCAGGAGAGGATATCTTCAGGTACAGAGATATTGTCACCAGGGGGAATGTAAAGGGAGGCTATGCATATATGTTTGTGTTTATTTAATTGAAATTGAGCTAGTATTAATTCTGCGTTGGTGAATTGGGGAATGGCTTTATTGTAGGGAGTAATGCATAGGGAGGATGAGTAGAGTAGAGCTACTCCACCACCCTTTTTTGGGCTCTGTCTGCTCTGATAATGGAGTAATTAGGTGGTACTATCTATACATCTTTTATATGAGGTTTTAAACAGGTTTAGGATATGGCTAAGATGTCAGGTTTGTTGTGGAGTAACCAGGCTTGTAGGTTTGGAATTTTGTTAGCTAAGCTTTGTGCGTTAAGGAATGCTAGTAGCATGGATTTAGATGTAGAAGAGGAGGCGTTTGGGCCTGGGTTAGGGTGGATATTTCCAGATAAGAGTAGGGATGTTAGAAGTTGGATTATGTAGTAGAGGTGTTTTTTTTTTTTCATAAGTAATGTGTGTAGAAAGATTTGTGGGGGATATGGAGGGTAGAGCAGGTGTTGAGGTTTTATAAGGAGAGATAAGTTTGTAATGAAAACATAGATTGTAGTTGATGGGATAAAGTGCAGGAGATATTGATATGAATGGGTAGGAGTGAGGTGTGTTGAGAGAGCAGGTTGTGTGAAAGAGTGGGATGTGAGTTATGGGGTTAGGCTGGGTAAGGTAGTAGATGTAGATTATGTTCAGTAAGAGAAGTAGTTGAATTGAGAAGGATGTATATTTTGAAGACATGTTTAGGTTTTGTTGAGAATTATATAGTTAAGACTAAGGAAGAAGTGAGATTTGTGGTGAATGGAAGTTGTGATGGGGAGGGGATAGGAGGAGGAAGGGGTGGAGTTAGAATGGAGGTTGTGAAGGGGAGGGGATAGGAGGAGGAAGGGGTGGAGTTTAGTAGTTGGAGAGGAAGTAGGAGTGGCTATGCATGTATAAATGTAGTGGTAGTGGGGGTGGGTGGGAATTGGGGGAAGGGTAGGGGAGCAGAGTGAGCCCATTGGGCGAACGGAGCGGGGAAGAACAAAAAAGAAAACCAGCAGCAAAAAAAGTATCAGCCACTGCAAATGAATTAGAAAGGTAAGCAGGTATAGTAGATGTAAAACTAGGTAAGGAGAGATAACTTTCAGGAATGAAAATAATGTGTTCAATTTAGTTATGGAATGTTGTACAGGGGGTAAATTACCAAATTAACAGTGATAATACTGGCTCTTAAGCTATTTAGACAGCTTCATAGGAGAGGAGCCAAAGTAAGATAAAAGTTGTACCGTCTTTTGGTTGGTAGGTGCTGCCACCTAGTGGTGAAAGAGAAGAAAACAGGCAGGAAAGGGGTGCAGGACACCTAACCCTCACTGAGAGAAATATCTAGGACACAGTTGACCGGGGGGGGGGGGGTATTTTCATTTGGTCCGCGGTAGGCTGCTGAATCGCTTACAAGGGATGTTAAAGAAAAATATAAGAGTTAAGTAGGTAGTTACAAAGACAGTAGCTGGTTTAAGGCTACCTACATTCACAAAATGTACTTTAGGGCAGTCTTCACAGTAGTTATTTAGCCCAATTTAGCCAGCAGCTCCAGGGAAATGTCAGAGATAATTGCAGGAGGTATTCCTTAGGTTTTTGAGGTAGGGAGGGAGCTTCTGGAGAGAGGAACTGTAAAATGAAAGGATAGACAATCTAAGTTAGGTTCTTTAAAAGGTTATAGTTGCAGGTGAATAGAGGAAGGAGTATAAGGGGGATATTCAGAAGAGGAGGAGAAGTATGCTAGTAGTATAATAGGTAAATACAGAGCTTAAGGGATAGTTGTAGAAGTAGTATAGTAGGAAGATACAGAGCTCAAGGAATAGACATAGAAGGAGGGAAAATATACAGGGAGAGTGGTGTAGGAGAATAGTAGTAAAAGGCAGCAAAGGTACAGTAATTGGATATTGCAGATTAATTATAAAATGATACAGGGTTAAAAATACAATCGCTCTACAAAAAAAAAAACAGCTCCACAACAGTACCCCAATCAGGTAAAAAGGAAAGGGGAATTAACAGAAGTAGCTAACCAACAATCAGAGGAATATTAAGTCAGTTATAGCATTAATAAAGCAAATACAGGCATATAATGCACTTAACAAGGTTATTTAAATGATAATGCAGATAAGCTTTTGTTAGCTTATTTGGCTTAGAGGATTAGTTAGCTTAAAGGATTATGGCAAGCTGATAAGGACCCAGTTGGCTGAGATGTGCCAATGCAAAGGACTGGTGCATGCCAACCTGACTAAAGTGGAAATAGTTGCAACCTTAGTCACAGCTGCATCACAGACCAGCAACCAGGAAGACAACCAGACTGGCCTTGGAGATGACAACTCTTAGAAAATGGGCAGTTCAACTTTGCCTCAGAGGACTTAAAAATCCATCTGGAGTTAAAGAGATTTGAACTGGAGGCCAAACGTTTGGAACTAGCATCAGCAGAGAGACTGCGGCAGGAAAACCAAATGGAATTAGAAGCAGCAGAGAGACTGAGATGTCTGCAAGCTGAAGAAAATGAGAGGCAGAGGCAACATGAAAAGGAGATGCTGACTCTTCGCCAAGGTCATGGAGGTAATGGGGAATGGAATAACTGAACCCCAAAAACAATAAAGGTCAGTAAATTGCTTCCACAATTTACAGAGGGTGATAATTTTGATAGTTTATTCATATGTTTGAAAGAGTTTGTAAACAGTATAATGTTGACCAGGGGCTCTGGGTACGATTGCTGACCCCCTTACTCCATGGTAAAGCTGCAACTACTGTTTCTAAATTGTCTGATACTGATTGCTTAAATTATAATACAGTTAAAATTTGCTAATTAGAGTATTTTAAGTTAACACCTGAAGCTTATATAAAAAAAGTTTTGTGACCAGAGACACAAGGCAGATGAAAATGTGTGTGATTATATTGCTGAACTAAGCACTTATTTTCCTAGTTGGGTGATTCGGTGTCAGGTCACCACTTTTGAAGGGCTGGCAGACCTTTTGGTGAGGAAACAAGCCCTTAGCACTTTGCCCCTAGGACATGACAATCTGGTTGGCAGATAGGGAATACAATACTGCAGATGAGTTGGGAAAAAGGAAGACCTATACCTAGCAAGCAGGCATCACTCCACAGGAAAGTGATACTTAATGCTGCACATGGATCTAACAGAATCCATGGTGGGCAGCCTAAACCACTCAAATAGAGTCCGCAGTAACAGGGGAAGCCACTAGTTCAGGTACACGGTCAGGATCAAGGGTTAAATGTTTTAAATGTAACCAGTGAGGCCATGTAGCATATAGATGTCCATGGAGGTAAGGTGGGGAACAAAATGTGGGGGAGCTAGTAAGTGGGAATGACAGAATACCAGTGGTAAGTTGTCTGGAGACAACAAGGGTACCAAACTACCACAAAAGGTTATATCCTATCTTAGTAGGTGGTAAACAGGCCACTGCTAAGACAGACAGAGCCTCTGACCTAAACATCGTGAAGCCTGCAATGGTTAAAGAGGAGCACTACTTGCTTGGACAGTCTACTCCAGTCAGAGCTTTAGGAGGGACTCCATTCCAAATATCCTTGGCTATGGTTCACCTTGACTGGGAGGGTGGTAAAGGAAGCAAGCAAGTAGGTGTGTTTGATGATATCCTTGAAGATGTCCTGACAGGAAATTATTTTGATAATGCAGTACCTTGTGTGCATGCAGTTACACGCAGTCAAGCTTGGAGACAGGCATGTGGCTTTGGTAGCCTGGGGGGACCCAGACAGATCGCACACTTGTAGCCAGGACTGGTGAGGTGGTTACTTCAGGGAGGGAGCTACCCTGTAGCAGTGAGACTGAAGGTGAGACACAGCTGCTTTTAGGTACTGATGTTCCCTTGGACAGAGTGACTGCAAGGGCAGAGGTGAGTAGTAGTACCCAGGCTGACAGTGAGGCATCACTTAGGTTCATAGGTTCATAGGTTCATACTAGGCTATCTGCCCTAGGGCATTTATAAGCCTAGCCAGAGTGTGTGTGGCTTTCACCACCCCTTAGGATGAGAATACTATGTCCATTTAGGGTTTAGTTTACTGTGCCTCTGTCTAGTAGTGACACAGAGATGACCCCCGGGGTAAACCTACGATCTCCCATCCACTCGTCAAGACTTCTCTTGAATAGAGTTAGTGAGGGGCTCTGCCTAACATGGATTGGGATTCTGTTCCAGAGTGTAGGGAGCCTCTGGGTTATGAATCTGTCCCTCCAGCACGTCCTATTTATTTCTGTGTTGAGGTTTAAGTCTCTTGCTCTCGTGGCTCTGATGGATTTGGATTTTTTGAGGTGGAGCATGTCCATTAATTCCGGATTGGACATGGCCTTGTACATTAGGCACAGGTCACCTCTGAGTAGGCGGTATGCGACTGAATAGAGCTGGATTTTTTTCAGTCGGGCAGCATATGACATATGTTTAAGACCCTTTATCCTCTTGGTGAGGAACTTTTGGGGTCTTTCCAACTGCTGCAGGTGTCGGGTAAGATACATCCCAAATGGGGCATTGTACTCAATCATTGGCCTAATAAGAGATGAGTACAGGGGCACAATGACCTCTCTTGATCTAGATGTGAAACCCTTCATGATTAGGTGGGCAATATAGAAGGTCTTCCTAACCACTTTGGCAATGTGAGTGTCAAATGAGAGGTTACTGTCAACCTGGGTCTCTAGGTCCCTGATTACCTCTTCCATACTTGATGGATTACCACCTATGTGGTAATTTGTGGGTACCTTGTTTTTCCCAAAGGGTATGACTATACATTTTTTGGTGTTAAGCTTAAGGCCATGGCTGTGGCACCAATTATCCATTTCTATGAGTCCTCTCTGAAGGATGTTTGTGTCCGCTGGAGTATCAATTATGGCACCCAGTTTGCAGTCATCTGCGAACTTTGTCAGCCACAATCCTCCTATGTTTGCCTGTACCTCGGAAAAATAAATGCCGAACAAGAGGGGTCCCAGGACTGAGCCCTGTGGGACACCGCTTGTGACTGGCTTAGAGTCTGACATAGCTCCAGCAACTCTGACCCTGTGGGTTCTGTCCTTGAGCCAGTTTGCAACCCATCTCATGACATATGGGTTTACATTTAAGCTGGTGAGTTTGTCTATGATGCCTGAGTGTGGTATTGTGTCAATGGCTTTTGCAAGGTCAAGGTAGGCTGTGTGAACTGCCTTACCTTCATCAATAGCCTTAGTGACGGTTTCAAAAAAGTTGACCAAGTTCAAAAGGCAGGATCTGCCCTTGACAAAGCCAAATTGGGTAGGATCCAATGTTTGCAGGTCCCCAATGTCTTTGTTTATGAGTTCCATAATGATCCTCTCCATAGCTTTGCAGACCAGGTTCGTCAAGCTTATGGGGCGGTAATTTCCAGGGTCCGTAGAAGCACCGCCTTTGTGAAGTGGGACCACTGTTGCTGTACGCCACTCTTTGGGTATGTATCCTGTAGTAAGGCTAAGATTAAACAGCAGCCTTATGTTTGGGTTTAGTTCCTCTTGGAGTTCATGTAGCACACAGCCCGGGACACCGTCCGGTCCCATTGATGCTGTGTTTTTAGCTTTAGAGAGGGCGGCTCTCACCTGGGCATCTGAGATGTTAGGGAGGCTACACTCTGCTGGAATAGTTATTTCTCCTTTTGGGGGGGAGGGGGAGGAGAAATTTGCACTGAACCTGTCTGCCAGAATGTTGGCAATGTCAGTGAGTTCAGTGTATTTATTGTCATTTTGGACTAACTCTGAGCATATCTGGGAGTTTCCACCCAGGTTTCTAACATAGCTAAAGAAGGCCTTGTGATTGTCTTTTGCGATTTTTCTCTCAAAGTTGGCCTTGGATGATTTTATGAGTGATCATAGTTTTTTGCTAGTACTGATCAGAGATGCCTTCCCCATTAGGGATTTTGCTCTGTCATGTAGTAGCTTCCTCCTTCTGTTGTAAAGTTTGTTTATGGCTGGGGTCCACCAGACCGGGCGCCTGGAATCCACAGGTTTTTCAGCCTTTGAGTTGTTGTATGGGCATAGGGTAAGGGGACCTCTAGATTTGATTTGTGATGAGTGGAAGGATGAGTGTGAATCCCACAAGGAGTCTATTGTGGCATATGTCCTAAACTGCAGAGCAAGACTCAGGGAATTCCTGGGCTTGGCCCAGGAGAACATGGCAGAAGCCCAACAGCAGAAAAAGGTCTGGTATGACAAGAATGTTTGAGATAGAGAGTATGCTGTGAGGCAGCAGGTTATGTTTCTCATTCCTGTCAGACACAACAAGCTACAGACTAATTACTAATTTTGAAATGTGAAGGAATGCAATTCTTTTATAACTTCCAGCATCTACCAAAGATCTGAGGTCTATGTATTTTCACAGGTTCATAGGTTGGTACTAGGCAATCAGCCCTAGGGCCTATACAAGCCTAGCCATAACAATTCCCTGGCTATTTCCTCCCACAGTATTTACTTCCCTGGACCCCTGTCTAGCAGGGTGACTGACATGTTCCCCGGGGTGAATTTCCTATCTCCCATCCAATTGTCAAGGTTCCTTTTGAAGATGGCCAAAGAGGCTTGACATGTATGGGCAGTCTATTCTGGAGTCTGGGGAGTGTCTGGGACAGGAACCTATCCCTCCAGCATGTTTTGTTCATTGTGATGACAAGGTTTAGATCCCTGGAGCACGTGGCTCTGAGGGATTTGGATTTCTTTAAATGTAGCATGTCCAGCAGCTCTGGGTTTGACATGGCCTTGTATGTTAAGCAGAGATCGCCTCTGATTAGACGATATACGACGAGTATAGCTGGAGTTTTTTTAGACGGTCAGCATAGGGCATCTGCTTTAAGCCTGTGATTCTTTTAATGAGGTATTTCTGCACCCTTTCCAGTTGTTGCAGATGTCTTGAGAGGTACATACCAAATGGGGCATTGTATTCTACCAAATGGGGCATTGTATTCTATAATGGGTCTAATGAGGGATGAGTACAGTGGGACAATGACCTCCTTTTTTATGGATGAAGCCCTTAGTGATGAGGTGTACCACATGGAAGGATTTCCTGACTGTTGTGACAATGTGATTATCAAAGGTGAGACCACTGTCCACCTGTGTCCCTAAGTCTCTTATCACACTGTCAGTGTTTAGTGTATTGCCACCTATGTGGTAATTCACAGGTACATGTTTTTTCCCAAAGGGGATAACTATACATTTCTTGGCACTGAGCTTGAGCCCATGGCTCTGGCACCAAGCATCTGTTTCTGTCAGGCCCTTTTGTAGAATATCCACATAATTTGGGGATTCAATAATGGCTCCCAGTTTGCAGTAATCTGCAAACTTTGTTAGCCAGAGTCCCTTAGTGTTGGCCTGTACTTTAGAGAAGTAGATGCCAAACAAGAGTGGTCCCAGGACTGAACCCTGAGGTACTCTACTTGCCACGTGTCTGGAGCTGGATTTGGAATTGGCTACCTTTACAGTGTGGGTTCTGTCAGTAAGCCACTTGGCAACCCATCAAGTGACGTAAGGATTAATGCCCAGCTTAGTAAGTTTATCTATGATTCCAGAGTGGGGGATAGTGTCGAAGGCCTTGGCGAGATTCATATAGGCTGTGTAGATGCTAAATACTGTCAGCTTCCAGCAGTGGAGGTTTCACCTGGGATAGAGTCAGATGAGAAGAAATAATGTCATTCTGCAAGCTATCCCAGCAGTAATATTTGAGATATTAATTTGAGAACTCTCTTAGAGAGACAGAGCATTCTGTATTTTGTCTTAGACCCTGCAAGAACCATTCACCACACATCTGCCTTGGTCTAATTAAGTAAGTTAACTAGGGTACAGTAATTCTCTTAGATTCATTTAGGAAAATAGTGAAGCTTAGTTTAGATATTTTTCTTTATTTATTTGAGACTATCCTGCAATGCTGCTTTAAATATTTCCTGTGGTTTTGAACTCTGATGTCACTGTGAATATATAGTATTTTCTTGTTATTTTATTATTTATTATTAAATATATTTAAACATTTCATTGTGACTGATCTGTCTAGCAATATTTAATTTTTTAGAGTACTTGCATATTTATTTGGTGACACTGTGTGGGCCACTCCTAATATCCTTGATCTTGGTCAAACTACCATTTGTAGTAATATTACACAGTAAGATTGGACACTCTTTGTTAAGGGCCTTAAAGTAACTGATAAGGAGTTGACTGATAGCAGTGGTAACTACCTTATAGTCTGGGCAGAAGGGGCATAGCTAGTAAACTTGTGCTAGCCTTTCCCAGGTGTGTGGTATATAAATCAAATCTCAAAGAGTGTGTGTGTGTCAGCTACTTGGGCAGGGACACGAAGCACTGGTTGGACAGAGAGGGTGCTGGTGACCTTAGCTTGGTCACTCGGCTGAGTTCTCAACTCTATATGTGTGCCAGCAGAGAGTCTTGTTGGGGATCTGGACAAAGGTAGAGGAACCAGCCCCAGACTGACTGTGGTCTCTATGTGCTCTTATGCGAAATTGCAGTTGATGCAGAGCACTGCATCTGAAAATATTGTGTGTGTACTTGCAATCCTTCCAGGAACGTTCCCCCACTGTTGCAAGTGGTGAAGATTGAGGCTTTTTGATTACTGGTCCAGTGGTGGGGAGTCACACTGCAAAAAATCTATTTGTTAAATCTATCACTATAGTATAATCCCTTGCACCTTCCACTGTAACCAGAACTTTTAACTTCCCACAGTCTGTTTTTGTCCCTGCCCATAAGGTCTGAAATTCTTTTTCTTTTTCTATGGTATTCCAAAAATCTCTTTGTTCTGCTGTCAGAGGCACTGCCCTTTTCTCCTTGCTCTTTACTAGACTAGCTTGTTTTGTCATGCACTGTTGGTTAGCACTCAGTTCACATTGACCCTCTTATGTTATCATCCTGCAACATTTGTTTTTCCTTTTTGACTCTTATACTCCTTTCTCTATCTGCCTATTTTTCCATTTCCTGTAGTATACACAGTCTAGCTTGACATGTCCCAGTTTTCTACAGAAAAAACATGCAATTTGTCTATCATCAGGGCTTCCCATAGGTGGAGGGGTTGATGCTGCTCTCAGTATGTCCCAGTTCTCATCCCCACCTTCCTCTACTTTTCTCACTTCCTACTGCACCTACTATTTCAAACTCATCTTCATCAGTACCAAGAGAAAAAATGTTATGCTTAAAAATATTTCCATTGACACTCATTATTCTCCCTTTTGTTAGCTTATGAACAGATTGCTCTAATGTGTCAGCGGTTTCCTCATAAATACACTTAATGCCAACTGATACTCCTTTTATTTGTTTTTAAAAACACATGTATAAATGAATAAACTTTTACTAAGAATACTGCCTTTAATCCAGCTTGCTGAACTGGTTTATAATCTGATCTGGTGTGCTTGGGAAACTGCAATTTAAATCTGGAACTTTACTTAGGTTCATAGGTTCATAGGTAGGTATTAGGCTATCTGCCCAAAGGCATTTATAAGCCTAGCCTGAATGTGTTGGGTTTTGCCACCCCCTTAGATTAGTTCCCTGTGCCTCTGTCCAGCAGAGCCACTGAAGTGATCCCCGGGGTAAACTTTCTGTTTCCCATCCACTCGTCAAGGTTTCTCTTGAAGAGTATTAGTGAGGAGCTCTGCTTAATGTAGATTGGAATCTTCTCTGGGACAAGAATCTATCCCTCCAGCATGTCCTATTTATTGTTGTGGTGAGGGTTAGATCCCTAGAGTGTATGGCTTGAGGGGATATGGTTTTCTTTAGGTGGAGCATGTCCATCAATTCTGGGTTGGACATGGCCTTGTATGTCAGGCAGAGATCACCTCTGAGTAGGCAGTATACAACTGAGTGCAGCTGGAGTTTCTTCAGTCAAGCTGCATAGGGCATCTGTTTGAGGCCAATGATCCTCTTGGTGAGGTACTTCTGTGGTCTTTCCAGCTGTTGCAGGTGTCTTGTAAGGTACATCCCAAAATGGGGCGTTGTACTCTATGATGGGTCTGATGAGTGATGCGTAGAGGGCCACAATGACCTCTTTTGATCTGGATGCAAACCCTTTTGTGATAAGGTGAGCCACATAGAAGGATTTTCTAACCACTTTGGCAATGTGATTATCAAAGGAGAGATTACTATCTACTTGGGTCCCCAGATCCCTTATTACATCTTCCGTATTTAAGGGCTACCAGCTATGTGGTAGTTTGTGGGTACTTTGTTTTTTCCAAAGGTAATGGCTATGCACTTTCTGGCATTTAGCTTGAGGCCATGGCTTTGACACCAGGTATCTGTCTCAGTGAGACCCTTTTGGAGGCTGTCTGTGTCAGCCGGAGGGTCAATTATAGCCCCTAGTTTGCAGCCATCTGTGAACTTGGTTAGCCATAGTCCTCCTGTGCTTGCCTGTACCTCTGAGAAGTATATGCCAAACAGGAGGGGTCCTAGGACTGAGCCCTGGGGAATGCCACTTGTAACCAGTTTAGAGTCAGACCTAGCTCCCACAACTCTTACCATGTGGGTTCTGTCCATGAGCCAGTTGGCAACCCATCTCATGACATAGGGGTTTATGTTCAGACTGGTGAGCTTGTCTATAATACCAGAATGGGAAATGGTGTTGAAGGCCTTTGCGAGGTCTAGGTAGGCTGTGTGGACCACTTTTCCCTTGTCTATAGCCTTGGTAACTGTCTCAAAGTCCACCAGGTTTAGGAGGCATGATCTGCCCTTAACAAAGCTGAACTGGGTAGGGTTTAATGTTTGTAGGTTCCAAATGTCTCTGTTAATGAGATCCATGATGATGCACTCCATAGCCTTGCAGACCAAGCTAGTCAGGCTTATAGGGTGATAGTTCCTGGGGTCTGTTGTGGCTCCACCTTTGTGGAGCGGAATAACCATTGCTGTGCACCACTCTATGGGCATGTAGCCTGTGGAGAGGCTGAGTTTGAACAGTGTGTTTAGGTGAGGGGTTAGTTCATCTTTGAGCTCGTGTAGGATGCAGCCTGGGACACCATCCAGTCCCACTGATGCTGTGTTTTTGGCTTTGGAGAGGGCTGTTTTAACCTGAGTGTCTGTGATTTCAGGGGCACTACTACCTTCTTCTGGTATGGTTATGTGCCTTTTTGGGGGTGAGAGGGGGGTGAAGTTTGCACTGAACCTGTCTGAAAGGATGTTGGCGTTATTGGTCGGTTCAGTGTATCAGATCTGAGAATTGCCACTTAGATTCTTGACATAGCTAAAGAATGCCTTGTGGTTATCTTTGGAGTCCTTGGCAAATTGTCTTTCAAAGCTAGCCTTGGATGATTTATGAGGGATCATAGTTTCTTGCTGATACTGATCAGGGATGCCTTCCCTTCTTGGGTTTTTATTCTTTTCTGTATTGTTTCCTCCTTCTATTGTATAGCTTGTTTATGGCAGGCGTCCACCAGACTGGTTTCCTTTTCTTGGAGGAGTGAATCTTGATTTTGCTTGGAATAGCATGATCCATACATTCTTTTAGGTGCCCGTAGAGTGCATTAGTAAAGGATTTTGCAGCTTGAGCAGCGTTATCCTTTAGCATGGGGGATTTGAAACTTTTGAAAATTTGAAAACATGGCCCGAGATAATAGGGGGGTCCTTGGGAGATAAGATTATAAAGTGAGTGGTTGGAGTCTTCTCCGGACTGATTTTTTGGATTTTCTTGGTTATATTTTATCAGCAGAGTCTCCGGTTTAATTTTGGATTGTTTGGTTATGGAGACTCGAACAGGGGAGACCAAATCCACAGAAACAACTGAACCAGCATTTCAGTCCGAAGTGGGTGAAATACGCAAATTGGCGGGACAGTTGACTCAACTCATTGACATACTCATGCCCTTGAGTCAAGTGCTCAAGTCCATTGCTTTGGGACACAATGCCATTACACCATCGGGCGTTAACACTAACAGTGTACCACCTACGGTGGAACGGGGCTATGGTATGATCCGCCAACCGGAAAGCAGTAATCCAACTGAATCTGTGGATTTTCTTCAAACTCCACTAGCTTTGCGAACCCATAGTTCTGACAATCCTTCTACTTCAGCAAACCACAATTATCCTATGCCACAGTCGACTTTCCAGGATTGGGTCCAGGCTAAGCTGAATTTTTTATTTAACGAAAGGGGTTCTACCACAACGGTCGACATTTGCACCTTTTCAGACTCTTTGGCAGCACTACAAACGGCCTTATACAGGTACAAAAGTTTACAACTTGATAACTTGTACCTGCATGAATGTCTAAAAAAACGGATAGTCCCCAAACAACTCCGTGTTTATAAATATCCCAACAATGTGAATGTCGGCAGTGATTTTCACAAAGAGTTGCTTAGAGCCTTTGATAACTGCGGACTGGAAATAGTTCAGGCCATAATCAACAAAAATGAAAAAGACATTTGTGTTTTAAAAAAAGACATTGAAAGATACAATGATGTTGTGACGAATGATTTGTTATTTACTGTAGAACGTGAAAAGAAAAGATATTATGACATTAGAATTCAGATAGACAAGAAATGTGATGAAATACGTACTAGAAAATATAAGAAGCTCAATAGAGATATCAGGGAATACCAGGAGGGTAGGCAATATCCAGTACCTCCATCTACACGTTTTGGTCATTCAAGAGAAAGACCTGACAACAACAATTTTAATAATGATGATTTGATACATGATGCAGAGAATTTAGTGGAAAGGGAAGGAGAGGACAATGATAATAATTATGGACAGGAACCACTTCCTAGGAGGTCTGAAAGAATACGTAACTAGCTTAATCAACAAGACAACAACCATTTTTCTCCGGGCAAGTACCCCCACGGGGGGGGGAGGGGGCACAACATGAACAGGAAATGGAACAAGAATCAGAAATAGTAAACGGAATATCTTCCATTATTATGGAACAAACAGGAGGTAACTTTTGTGTTTTTAATAGAGCAGGTTATTATATATACAATTACAGTGACCTTTTGGTTACTGATACGTTTTTTGACCTGTTCACAAAAAGTTTCAAGTATGTTCCACAAAGAAACAGTAACATTGCTAAAGTCATTTTGGACCTTAAGATGTTTATCAGAAAGCTTAATTTGGAAAATTTACTTGGAACCACTACACATACAGACACTCTTACCCCCATTAGGTCCAGTGTTTACAACCCCCCTATGCACCCCCAATTAAGGAATCTTGAGAACAGAATTGAACAGCAAATTAGAAAAGCTACAAAAAAACAACAAATATTCTCCCAATTTGACTATTGCTGAATATGATTTACTCCTTGACTTAAGCCACAACCCCAATATCAGGGTAATGGAGCCAGATAAGGGGGGTGGCACAGTCCTCATGGACAAAATCACATATGAAAGTAAAATGCATGCTGTTTTGCATGACAAAACACGTTATACTCCTGTTTCCATTCATGAAATCAATATTTCATATAAAAAAATAGATCTGTGCATCAAGGACTTATTGGACCAAGGTGTAATAGATTTTAGTAAATATCGGTATCTAGAAAATGAGAATCCTAGGGTACCAGCCATTTTCGGGGTTCCAAAAATTCATAAAGACATGGAAAATCCGCCTTTAAGGCCTACTGTTTCTGCCCAGGGATCTAAGATTTCACCCCTTTCAAAGTTTCTAGATTGGAAACTTAAATCTTTGTGGGGTAGAGAGCAACATTTACTTAAGGATTCCTGGGAATTTTTGAGTAAAATCGTTCCTGAGTTTAATGTTCCTAACCTACAGTTTCTCACTATAGATGTGATTGATCTTTTCTCTGTTATACCACATGAGAAAGGATTACTTTGGTTAGAAGAAGCTTTGAGAGAAGGAATACAGGCCAGTGACAATGATATTTTCTTAGTCATGGAATTGGCGGATTTAGTATTACATAATGATTTTATTTACTTCTCTGGTGAATATTTCAAACAGAAATCCGGGGTGGCCGTGGGCGCTAACTGTGCCCCTACCTATGCTGACATTGTTTTGTCAGTATGGGAGAAGAAGTATATTATTAACAGTGAATACATGAATAACTGGATATTTTATTCAAGGTTTTTGGATGACATCTGCATATTTTGGACAGGTTTGACCAGTACTATAGGGGAATTCATGAATTATTTAAATTCCACCACTGAATTTTTGACCTTTACTTATCAGGTCAATTCTGAAAGCGTCAACTATTTGGATGTGACATTAAGTATCCATGATACCAGTTTTAAATCCTCCATTTACAGAAAACCCACTTTTTCCAACAGTTATATTCATTATAATAGTTTACATCCTAGATATCAGAAAAGGGGCATTGTCAAGGGCCAGTTTGTAAAGGCCTCCCGAATGACATTGGATGATCTTGAATACCAATTAGAATGTTCTAAACTTACTGAGATGTTTCAAGAAAGGGGTTACCCCGAAGAATTCATTATTAGCATTCATCAAGAGGTTCAGGAAGGCAGGAATAATAATTATCAACCTATATTAAGGACAGGGAAGTTGGTAAAATCTAAAGGAAATGGTGGGCAACCCGGATTCAATCAAGAGTTCCATAAAGCATTTATTACTGAATATAGTGCCAATTTTGGGACTATCAGGAATATAGTACAACAGGAATGGGACACCTTTCGTGATATCACAGACCTTATTAATTTAAAAGGGAAAACAGTAAAAACTGTGTTCCGAAAGGGGAGAAATATCAAGAATTTATTGGAATATGAACCTAGTATAAATAGATATTCCAACCAACGTAAGGGTACCTATAGGTGTGGCACATGTTTACAATGTAAATATATTTCTCACATGGACAAAATATTTCTTTCAGCTAGAAACAGATGGATAAGGGCAACAACGTTTTCAAACTGTAATAGCCAAGGGGTAATATATTTGGTGACCTGTCAATTATGCCAAGCATTTTATGTTGGCAAAACTGAAAGACATCTTAAGAGGAGGATATATGAACATATTTATGAAATACAGAAACAGAATTCTAACAATGCCCTTTATCGGCATTCTTTAAAATGTTCACAGGCCAAGTATGAGTTTTTTGTTATAGAAACCATGGCCCGAGATAATAGGGGGGGTCCTTGGGAGATAAGATTATAAAGTGAGTGGTTGCGGTCTTCTCCGGACTGATTTTTTGGATTTTCTTGGTTATATTTTATCAGCAGAGTCTCCGGTTTAATTTTGGATTTGAAACTTTCCACCTTGGTCTTATGTAATGTAAAGTTTGCTTTTGAAAAGTTTTTCACGGTGGTTTCTTTGACTGGGGGTGGGGGCGGAATGTGGATATCCAGAGTGATTAGTTTATGGTCAGATCTAAGCAGCGAGGGGTTGACCTCTGGTGTGGAACACCGGTCACCCATGTTGGTGATGACCAGGTCCAATATGTTGTCACCTCTGGTGGGGGTGTTGACCAGTTGATCCAGGGCATTTGAGTTTATAAATTCTAGGAAATGTTGGGCAAGGGAGTTATTACTTGAGTAGTTCTCCCAGTTAATGTTTGGGTAATTGAAATCAGCTACTATCAGGGTGTTTGGTAGGGCCTTTATGTTTCTCAGTGTATCCAGAAATGTGGAATGAGGGTCCTGGGGCATGGTGGTTGATCTGTAGCAAGCTATAATTTGAATTGCAGTTCTGCCCATTGTTAGTTGCACGTGGATGATCTCTGAAGCATCATGCTGTGTCACTAACCTGGTGGTGTGGTTATCCTTGATGAATATGCATACGCCCCCACCTTTTGTATTTCAGTCTGGGTTTTGTGGCTGAAATGTATGGTATGAGTTGTAGCCTGGTAGTGCTGGGGTGCTCTCTGGAGCCTTAAACCAGGTTTCTGTTACTGCACATATATCGATTTTCTCCATACCGAAGAGTGCCTCGAGTGCATGCATTTTGAGGTTTAGACTTCTGGCATTGAGTAGCATTACCCTCAGTTTTTTGTTACTTGTGCTATTTACGGTGTTGGGTTTGTCTTTGGAGCTTTGCCTAAAAAAGGCACTATGGGGGTGGCAAGAGCCTTGGCAAGTATTCAAAAGCCTAAGGGTGACAGGTGCAAGCCATCTCTAGTGAAGCAGCATGGCTTGTCGAGCATGTCATCCCAGGCTGACAGACACTGGATTCCCTTTGAATGACACCAGAAGCTTAGCCAATTGTTGAAATTGATCATTTTTTCTTTATACCATGGTATCATTCTTGGTGAGGGCAGGATGCTACTCAGGGTCAGGGTCATACCGGCCTGGGCTACGTGATCAGGGAGTTCTTCCATGTCTGTTTTCATGTAGTCCAGGGAGGTGCAGCTCAGGTCATTCACACCAACATGGACAATGACAGAGTTGTATTTGTACTTGTTCTGGAGTGACCTGAGTGCTTATGTTATGTGGCAGATCCTGGCACCCAACAGGCAGCTAACAGTAACCTTCTCCTTGTTCAGCCTAGTGAGTGGGACGTTAGTGTGTCTGACTATAGAGTCACCTGTTACTAGTGTGTTGGGTATGTTATTTTGCCTTAAGGGCTGTGGTTTCATGGCACACTGGTTTTGTGAAGTATGTGTTTCATGGTTTGTGTTGGGGGGTGGAGGTTGCTTGGATGTCTACTTTTGCAGATTTTTATTTAGAGCCTCCGAGTATGTTTTCGTGTATTTATGTGTGTTTTTACCGGTGCTGGTTTCATAGGTCTATGTGAGACTGGTGGTGTGATGCAAGTAATTCCTTTCTCCTGTTGATTGCCTGGTCCAGTCTTGGGTTGAGAGAGTTTAGCCTCCAGTTTGGCTGTATAATTGCATCTCTCGCATGTATTAGTGTTTGGTGGTAGGAGGAGAGGGTTGTCTGTGTACATGAGGCAGTTATAACATTGCCTCAAAATGCCCAGATTCACCAGTTGGACTGGAGAGTACACCTGAAACTGCCCTTTGGACATGCCTGGATAGGTACAGTGAGCTGATTTACTGATTGGCTTGTAAGGTCGAATAGAGAGCCTTGTCCTTCTCTACAGTATAGGGTGGGGGGGTCTATTGCTAAGGTTTATTAGTGCTTGCTATGAGTTTTGAGCAAGTGCCGGGCTGAGAAGTGAATGGTTTGAGTGCTTAAGTTGAAAGTTTGTCTAGTTCCAAGGGAAAAATTGAAGAGTAAACTTTGTGGAGCTGGGAATAGTTATACCCTAGCTAACCAGCGCTGCCCAATGCGCAAAACTGCTCTAATGCGGGTTTTATAGGACGGAAATGAAAGAGATAGAAATTAGCCCAAAATGGCTGATAAACTATTACTTTCTGGACTGAAATCACTCCTCCAGGGACAGATAGGCTGCTCACTTGTCCACTCTTTATACAAGTATAACATAGGAGTTGAACCTGTGGCTTAATATTTATGATGCACTCTTTTCATTCATGGGATCTGAACTTTTGACTGTACTGTCACTGTTAAATTGTAGCATTGACTTTAAATTTTACATTCTGTAAACTAGCAAAAAAATTAATTTGCCAAATTTGTAATTGTAAACCCTTTATTCTGTGAATTAACTTCACTGTCCTTTCTGGTATACCTTACACAACATAAATGCATACGGTTACTCTTTTTTTCTCACTGGCCACACCCAATATGCCTTTCTGAGTACTTTAGCTGTGTCAACTGGACTGGAATTTATTTTATCTTTAACCCTTAAATCCGCATGTTTCTGTTGTAACCAATTTTTTAAATTCTGTACATTTGCACAAACTACTCCATGCAAATTATTGCAAGTATCATCTGTGTGTACTACTGTACATTTGGTAGCATTTTTATTTTTCCATAATTCCTCTGTTTTAATGTGTAATTCTGCTTCCTTTGTCATGGCATTCAAATGTTTCTGTTATGAATCCTGTAACTCATGTTTAAGAGTTTATGTGTCAGTGTCCCCACACATATTTTCTTGTGTATTCATAACAGTATGTATAGCTACATCAGATCTAGTCAAAATGTCTAAAACATTTTGCATATACTTCCTAACCAGTATGTCATGTTTCTTTAACATTTGCATGTGTTTTTCTTTAAGCTCTGTTGATAATTTCTTATCTTTGTTAAAAGCATCCTATTGTGAGCAGTAGGTCTGAAACATTTCAGCTGTCTCTAGAACCTGTAAACCTTTAGCATGATTTATAAATGACTGGAATTCTCTATAAAGGGTAGAAATTGGCATTAAAAATGACTTTTGACTTCATCATACAATTTTGACTTCTCCTGCAGAGTGGTTACTGACAATTTCTGTAACACAGTTTATCACATGTTAAACAAAAACAAGGATATTTGTCTCCACAGTTAAAACATTGAACTGAGTTTTATACTGTTGTACATACTGATCAAAATAATGAATCCATTTACACATGTAAACTTTTCTCACTTGTATTTATACTAAACAATGCTATATTACATTTAACATCACTACTGGCTTGTTCATACCACTGATGTAATATCAACCAAACTTTAACATGAGTATGGTTTAAGTTTATTGCCACAGAATGTGTGCATGTAGCACTTATGTCCTTGATGGTAGGATCATAGGAGATTACTAGGCTATTGACCCAGAGGTCATTTTAAGCCTAGCTGTTTCAATCCCATGTAATACCATAGAGGTACTAGTCAGTACCCAAGATTGCATTTAGCGATGTCTGCCCATGTCCAGGAGGGTTGTGGGTGCTACCCCGGTAAGAATTTACAGTGCCCCATCCACTCATCCAGGTTCCTGCTGAACAGTGTCATAGAGGTGCTCCGTTTCACATGAATTGGTAGCCTGTTCCAAAGACATGGCAGTTGCTCGGAGATAAATATGAAATGCTGGATGGACAGATTTAAGTTGCTGGCGATATTTAAGTCCCTGGAAAGGGTAGCCCTAAACCCATTTGATTTACGGATATGTGGTAAGTTCATTAGTTGGATCTTGGGTTGCTCTGTAGGCCAGGCATAAGTCTTCCCTAAGAAGTCTATATGATACAGAGTATAGTAACAGGGAGTTTAGTCGGTCTGTGTAAGGCACATGCTGGAGGCCCTTAACTTTCTTTGTTAGATACCTCTGAGGTGTCTCTAATTGCAGTAGGTGCTTAGTATGGTACACATTTAATGGGGCATTATACTCAATTATGGGCCGGATAAGTGCTGAGTATAGGAGGGTTATAACTTCTTTTGCTCTCATGGTGATGCCTTTACTAATTAAGTGAGCTACGTGGAAAGCTTTCCTTACAACAGTAGACATGTGATGTTTGAAGTTAAGGTCACAGTCAACCTGTCATCCCAGGTCCCTTACTACTTCATGTGTACTTAGTGTATTGCTATCGATTTGATAGTGTGAAGGGACATTGTGCTGAAGGGAATGATGATGCATTTCTTTGCATTCAGTTTGAGACTGTGACTAATACCGCAGTCATTGGTCTGTGTGAGACCATCCGGGAGTGTACAGATATCATTTGTGGATTCAATGATTGCACCTAGTTTGCAGTCATCTGTAAACTTGGTCAGCCACAGCCCTTTAGTTTTGACCTGAACTTCTGAGAAGTATATACCAAGGAGTAGGGTGTCCCGCACTGAACTCTGTGGCACCCCAGTGGTAACAGGTCTCTTGGTTGATGTGGAGTCACCTACTTTGATACTGTGTGTCTGGTTTGTGAGCCAGTTGGCAACTCATCTTACAATGAAGGGTTTACATTCATGTTACTTCAGAAAGAGGCTTACCATTTTCAGAAATGGCTAACAGGTTATCAGGCTGTAGTCCAAAACTGCAAACTGGAAACTCTCTCTGTTGACAATACTGGTGAACATCTAAGAACAGATGGAAAGATGAAATCTCATTTTCACCTACTTGGAAGTTCTTGATATTGCTGAGCTGTTCAATACTGACTGTAGTGAGGTTGGCATCGACAAAATATTAACTAGTGCTTGTCATAGTACTTTTACGAATATTTAAAAGATCCATATTAAGTCTGGCACATCACTGTTAAATTGAATTATCAGCATATACACAGACTAACTGTACAACTGTATATTTATATGCTGAAGAGTTTATTGAAACAAACCGATCAAGCACTACTGTGAGATTTATTACATTTTCTTTATGATACAGATCACTATGAGATATACTGCACTTCCTTAGCTGACTCAGATTATAAAATGTCTACCAAAAAGTCTTTTACAGCCACTTTTATACTTGCAAAACTTTGTCCTTGGTGAAAACGTTCTTTTCCTGTATTGAAGCCTTCTTTGTCTGCATTCTTATCTCATCCAGAGTCAACAGGTCAAACTGTTCTTTCATTGATAGGATAGTCTGTAACTTTTTCTGCTGTGTTAACCATTTGTCTTTAACATGTTCATTCTCTTGAATATCTGTATACATTCAACTGTTTATGATATTTCAACAAGCCTCTATTGTAAATGCCATTTGTTACAAACGGGTCTATATTACCATATTGAATGGTAATAATGCCGAACGCTCATATGAGAGAATATTCACGAGAACAAACATGTGTTTTTGGGGTCGCGGTACAGTAAGGACTGGAATATTTGCCCTTTCCTCACTCTACTGCAACCTCAGAGTTGGAATATATATTTAGTGGGGGTGGGGGGCACAGCCCCCCACAATAACAAATTTGTTCTCGTGAATATTCGCTCATATGAGCATTCGCCATTATTACCATTCAGTATGGTAATATAGCCCCATTACAAACACATTCAGAAATATAATACTTTTTGCTCCACACAAGCACATTCTATTAAGCTAATCACACTTGTTTGCTGGATATTAAATTTTAGATTTTTTTTAAGAATGTTTTCTGTTCTGCTTACAGGGCTTAGTTAACTGTGTTTGTTAAAAGTTGCTTTATCTGTACAACCTACTGCATTTACTCCTAGTGCTTCATTACAGTTTTTTTTTAAGAATGTTTTCTGTTCTGCATACAGGGCTTAGTTAACTGTGTTTGCTAATATTTGCTATTTCTGTACAACCTACTGCATTTACTTTTAGAGCTACATTAGTTGTTTAAAGTGTAGTATCCGCTCTGCTTTCATGACTTAGTCAATTGGGAATGCTGTTATTGCTACACTGGTTATTTCTTGTCCGTATTATACCTCACTTATCTTCTGATTCTGTAGGGTTTTGCCAGGTCTGGTCTTTCATGTCTCTTTTCTTACTTTCTTGGTCTAACCTTTTATATGTGTTCCCCCTTATCTCTTGCAGCTTCTCCCGATGGGTTAAACACTTTGTGGTCATCCCCTGCCCAACAGACAAGCCCAGCAAAACACCTTGTGAAAGAGTTATAAATCTGCTTAAGCTACCTGCCTGAAATAGTTACAAAAAACAAACTAAAAAGCACAGCTTTCTAGCTCAACTGTAGGTGTTCCTTTTACTGCAATTTTTCAACAATTTGAATCTGTTTTTAAAACTATCTGCTTTTAAAAAAGTGAACTGCTCCTTATTATTTAAAGTATTACTAAAGGGCAGGTGAGCATATACACAGGTTAGTTTTTGTGACTGTAGTAACTTACTTTGGACACCAGGAGGCAGCACAATGCTAGCAGTCTACAATATTCCTTGCTGTTTTAACTAACAATAGTACCAATAGCTTTTAGTTTAATGTTATTTTTAACTCTCAGTAGTTCCAGTATATGTAGGTTTAATGTTGCCAGACACACTCTAGTGTTATTTAACCCCCTAGTACATCTTCTGTACCTTTGTCTCCTGTTTATAAATTTAAATTTGCAACATTTCCATCTCTGGCTTGCTCTCTTTTTACCTCTTCAGCTCTGATTTTCACAGTTGCTTCATTTCTAATTGTTATTTTCAGTGTTGTTTCACACTGCTGAACTGACACTGTCAGTACTGGTTCCAACCAGCTAGGCCACTGTGATATCCATCTCCAGTCTCTCTCCAACCCCTTCCCCAGTTTCTTTCACTTTCTTTTCTTTCCAACCCCTCCCCCAGACTCTTTAACTTTGCCTTCCTTCTCGTGGCGCCATCTTTACCTCTCTGAACCACTCTAATCCTTTTCCTATACCACTGCTAGAACGTCCCTTACCCCCTTGCATACTTTCCTCTGAACGTACCTTCAACTCCACTGATTGCTTTTTTTTTACCTTGATTCTTCCTTCCCTTGGCTCTACCCGGTCTGTTCACCCTGCAGAAGGTGGCAATAATAATGACATCCCAAACTTTCGTCATATCGCCATTATATCCCCTATTTCTAAGCTACTTGAAAAGTGTGTACACCAACAACTCTTTCCCTACCTCATCAATAATCAGCTTCTTACCCCCACACAACATGGCTTTAGACCAGGTCATAGTACCTCCACTGCCCTCCTCTCCTTCCTAGAAACAATCAACAAAGCCCGTGACTCCGGCCACTTCATAGCCCCTCTTTTCCTTGACCTCTCTAAGGCATTTTACACTATTTCCCACAACCTCCTTCTTACCAAACTCTAAACTTAACCTATCCCCTTCCTCTATCCAGTGGTTCTCATGCTATCTCACAAACAGGCAATAAGCAGTTAAATTGAAAAAAGCTACCTCACGGTTCCTTAATATATCCACAGGCATCTCCCAAGATTCCATTTGAGGCCTCCTATTATTCAACATATTCATAAATGATTTCTTCCAAGCCATTCCAAACTCCAGTCTCATCCAATATGCCGATGATTCTACTATAATCTGTTCCTCCCCTTACATCACAACTCTTAATAATCTAACACAAGCCTCCTTCTCTTCCACTGAACAGTGGATGCTAGACAACCATTTAGCCCTTAATGCAACCAAAACAAAACTTATGTTATTCAATGCATCCAAAACTTCTTCCCTAGACAAACAATCCTTCATAATTACCAGCAAAAATAATACCTCCATAGAACTAGTCTCTGACACAAAATTACTAGGAATCATCATTGATGATCAACTAAAATTTGACAAGCATCTACAAGCAAATATAAAAAAAACATAAAAAATTAGGTATGCTTTACCGCCACAGTAGCATTATCTCTCCCACCACCAGGATTACATTAGCTATTACATACCTCATCCCACCCCTTTTATATGGTGCATCTATCCTAACCAGCCTACAATCTTCCCTCAAAACAAAACTCTCATCTTGTTATAACAAAATATACAAATTTGCAGCAAGTCATAGAGCCTCTTCCTTACATATACCCAGCTCATCCAAGCAAACAAACTCATTCATAACCCATCTTTCTGCTCCTTCCTAGCAAATACCTTTGAAATGCATAAGCCAGATAGACTCCTAAGATCCAATTCCCAAAACCTAATTAATTTGCATAAACCAATGCGTCCTGCTGGGAATCACTTGATGTCCTTCTCTCTTGCATGCCTCTGGAACTTTCTCCCTACTCCCATCCGCACCAGCAGCAGTCTCTCCTTGTTTAAAACCTCACTACACTCACACCTTACTTTGCAATGGAAATACTCTTGCTCTCATCCAACTTAATTCTGACCACACTTTCTTCCTAACTTTCTAAACTTATTTGTTGCCTGTCACCACCTCCTAAAGTTCTACATCCCTTGGGACATATTCCAACCAAAAACTACAATAAAATACCTCATTGTAATTGCCTTAAAAAAAACATTACTATTTATTGAATTAACCTAATATAATTTTACTAATGAAAATCTTTTTTTTTATTTCTGTATTATGTAACATTTATTTGAATTGTGTGATATAGATTTGTAATATCCGAAATATGTATTTAACACTTAATTGAAATGTATATTATGGATTTGTGCTTTTTCTGTACTATGTATTTGTATTTCTCTGGAGCTTTTCTCCCTAGGACTCCATTGAAAACAGGCTCCTTGTAGCCCAATGGACTATCCTGGAAAACAAAATTGCAAATAAAATAAATGTTTTTTTTCTTTTCTGTACTTACAGATGCTGTGTTCTAAAAATATCACACTGTTACTATGATTACGAAACCTCTGTTACTGTGAAGGAAAACAGTTCTACTAAATTATGTATATATTTTTCTATCAAATACATGTTATTACTATGAGAGAAGCCCATTTTTTACATTATATAATTCTATCAGACATAAGGGTTTATTCCCAGTTTATTTAGCTTTTCTGCTATATCTGTGTGGAGAATTGTGTCAAAAGCTTTGGCCAGGTCAATGAATGTGGTGAGTACCATTTTGTATTCGTCCATTTCTTTGGTGACCTTTTCTAAAAAATCCACCAGGTTAAGTAACCGTGGCCTGACCTTGGTGAACCCAAACTGAGATGGGTCCAGCATTTGGAAGTTCCCTATGTTCTGACTAATTAATCCCATGATAAGTCTTTCCATTTGATTGTGATAAAAATAATAGTCACAATAATTTTTTTACATTTGTTTCATAAATACAGTAGTCACACTAAAGTATTCTAACTTGCTTCACAAAATTTAAATTAGTCCTGCAAAACCAGCAAATGATGGTACTCTTTTTTGTCTTGCTCCTCCAAGACCTTGCTTGATGGTTCAATTACCAGCACTTAGTCAGCCCATTTGTCTGATTCTATGGAAGCCAAGTACCACTGGACTGTGCAACAGCCCTGTGGTCCATTTATTCCCACATGGTAATCTTGATCAGTTCTCTATCCCTCAGCAAGAGCTGGGAAGTTGGAAGCAAGGCAGCTTTCTGATCCTGGAGGTGGCCTTGCATCTCCCCATTGGGGGTATCTTCTTACTCTTGATGACTCTGCTGAGCACACTATGGCAGTCCTTCACATGCTGCATCCCCCTCTGCTTAGAGGTGCTAAGCACTGCTCATGTTTGGCAGGATGAATTTTTACTGGGTAGCACCTAATATTCCCATTAAGTGTCACCCCATGTGGTGAAACAAGCCACCTTCCTCTCCAAGAACTGGTATGCAGGGCACAGGCACTCACTCCTATCCTCCTTGGCTAGCTCCTATAGGTGCCCAAGCTGCTAATCAAACTTAGGGCACCTGTGATATAGGGCTTTATTACTCTATGCCATGGAGTTGGATAACAATCCATATTTTTCTGAGGCAGCCCCTATAACCAGCAGTTATAGCCATATTGTTGACTGTATATATCTCAGGTATTTGAGTGTGGTAAACATAATAAAAATGGCCATATAAATGTAGTTCCAGTCTGTTTCACACAGACACACAGTAGCTACAGTAACACATTTCAGCATACTTCATACAAATACACACTAGTCCTACCTGTACAAAGCCAGATTGATGACTATAATGTTTAAAATTAGTAAATGGCAAGAAGGTAATTTACTTTCATTCACAGACAGGTAGTTTTAGCCATTTTGTGACTGTTACAAAAAAAAAAACCTATATATATATATTTTTTGGTTTCATGTTTTCATGTTTTAATTTTCATATACATGTACTATTGACTGTTTATGCTCTTTTAACATCACATCTATGGCCTTCTTTCTAATACGTAATAGGCAGCTTCGTTATTTTAGCACTCATGTAAGGCTTTCATTTTATAAAGTTGTCGCAGTTTATTGGATGCGCTTATACATTTTCAGATACTAGCGCTTCTTAGATAGTCTGATTTGTACTTATATCTATGAGGTTTATATATTTTATATTTTTATTTTTATTTTTGCTTTTATCTATATCTAAAATTGTGCTAAGATGTTTGATTACTATTAGTAGTCGTATACCAGATTTGTTTGTGTTGCTATAGTAAGATTTAACATACTTTTATCAAATTAATTGATTTTTTTACGTTCGTTTTTAAAAAATGCAAGTATTGCCTATACATTTGTGCATTTATGTTATATCCTTAGATTGGAATAGTTCAGAAAAGTTTCTCTTTCTGTGTCTAAAAGTATTACAGATGCTCAACTACTTTCCGTCTAATGAAATGTGGCTCTAGTTACGACAGTAACTACATATAAAAAAATTTTCTTACTTTGAAATGCTCGCTAGAGTTTAGACTAACAGGAACTTGTTTATCTGCTTGCTTGCTTGTCGATTTCTTCAATTAGATATAGAACTGTTTATGAAATGCAATAAATTCATTATTCATTTATTTGAATGTTAAACACTTCTGTCTTTAAGATGTACTCTGAGTATTATACTGGCTATATGTTTTAGATCTTTTAGCTATTCACAATGTATGCAATGATGGCAATGCCGCTTTAAATAATAATTGAAGCATTCAATTATATGGGGCTTGGCTTTTAAACAAAGCAATATTTAAACACTTCTATGTAGGGTTTTCATTGTCTGAAGAAGCGTGGCTGTGACCACGCGAAAGCGCTTACCTTCACCCTTTGTATCTATATTAAAGAAGAGTTTTATACTTTTACTACAGCTGTTGATTGTGTTTTGGAACAATTATCTGCATTTCAACTTGTCATTTACATCGTGGTGAGATCAGGTTTCTGCTTTTTACATTGGATTCGTTTGTGTTACCTGATCTCTTGGAGCTGCAGTTACCTCTTGGTTTTTTTGTAACTTCTAGTTTGTGTGGTAACTGTTCTACGCGATGGATTCTACAACAGTAGAACTTGACTATAGACCAGAGTCGAGGGAATTTTCAGCTATACCAGAAGGACTTTTACATCATGTTCCTAACCCTTTATTGGCTTTGGAATTAGGAGGGTCGCTTAACCCTCCTACACCTATTTTACCGGAAGAAAATCTTGCAGATTTCAACCAGACTGTGAAAGATTTTGAAGACAAGTTGTATTTGCTGCAAAGGTATGCCTGGCAAAGGCAACACCTTGAAGCCTCTATACACCATCGCATTGTACCCCGAGGAATGCGCGTTTTTTGTATGCCGTCGTATGGAACCAATCACCCGATGCTTTTGAAAAAGTGGCAGGACTTAAATATTGAACAAGGTTTCAGGTACATGTCACTTTTAAATGAATACTTTTTACCGCTTGAGACTAAGCTGCGCACTGAAATAGATACAATGTATAAAAATTTGACTGATAAATTTAAATCCGACTATGCTAAGAATAGACTGCAAACCATTTTCTCACAAGTAAATTCTTTTAGTGAGAAATTGAAACAGATAAAATTGAAAAAATTACAGAGGGACTTTAATGACTTCCAAACAGGTCAGATTTTTGTTTGGCCCAGGCATAATAACACACAAACTCGAGCGCAAAGACCGGCTTCCCCAATACACACCACTGATGATGTTATACATCATACTGATGCTTCTTCATCTGCTGGAGGCTTGGCCTTGCCTACTCTGTCCACAATTGACAATGTTGCTGCTCAATCTAGTGAATCGGATTTTCCTAGACTAACTGCTTACTCTGCTACACCACCACCTAACCAATTAGCCTTTGTCAATACACAAAAAGACAATCGATTAGGTGCGAAACCCAAAGTTGCTCAAGACACAAGTCGTTTTTTACCATATCCCATAAAACTACAATACCAAGGGAGAGGACGCTCTCAAAGCAGAGGGCCAAGAAAAAGGAAAGTATCCGAGGAGAGTTATGGAACAACACGAAGGCAAAGGATGTGACTGATATATTTGTCAATTTATCTGATTATGACTTGTGTTTATCTGATGTTAGCCTGATTAACAAGGGCTTAAATTTTATACCAGCATATTGCAGTAACTTGGCTGAAGTGTTATGTGAGTTACGTATTTTCTGTAGAAGTATAGCCCTGAAAATGTTTTTTAAAAATACCACAGTAGTACAAAGTAATGAACCTTTATACCTTGACTCAATGATTCCAAGACAAAAAAGTAATTTTTCACCTCCACTTCCTTTTAGCTTAGAGTGTTTTCTGAAAGCTTGTGAGAGGGATTTTTACAAACTTTTCTCTACTAAAAAGAAAAGAATTGCATATGTAAATTTAACACCTAGTGAAATGACATCCTTGGGAAAATTCAAGCAGCTTTCTGATATCACTTTTAGACCTGCTGACAAAGGTGGTGGAATCATAGTCATGAATACTGTGGATTATAACACGCTGATGCTAAATATGTTATCTGATCGAGAAACTTATTCCATCATTTCTCAGAAAAAAGTTTGCTCTATAATAGCTAATGTACATGCAACTTTGCATGACCTTCTTATGTGTCGACAAGTCACTCTAGAAGAGTATAAATATCTGTATATAGAGTTTCCTACAATTCCCACAATAAAAGGTCTGCCAAAGATTCATAAACAAGTAAAACCTATACCCCTTAGGCCTATAGTTTCAGGCTGTAATTGGGTAACTGCCACTATTTCCACTGCCCTTGAAAAATTCCTTAGGCCTGTAGTGGATGCAGTTCCATCTTTATTAAAAGATACTTATGATTTGTTAAGCAGCCTTAAGGATGTAGCACTGAATGTTAGGACTAATAAGTATATGCTGATAACTCTTGATGTAAAAAATCTTTTTACGTCCATTCCCAATGATTTGGGTTTGGAAGCAATCAGAGAACTACTTGTGAGAGATACTAACTTCTCGACTGAGAAAGTTATCCTAATTTGTCAACTACTGGATTTAGTACTGAATAACAACATCTGTATGTTTGATGGCATTACGTATTTGCAGACATGGGGTGTAGCTATGGGCACCCCATGCGCAAATACGTATGCAAATTTAGTGGTTTTGAATTGGGAAAAGGAGCATCTGTTTACTAATCCTACCTTTGATAAAATTAAATTTTACAAACGTTTTGTAGACGATGTTCTTTTAATATGGCAAGGTACCCTAGAGGAATTTACACATTTCCTACATCATTTAGAAACTACTACCACTTATTTGAAATTCACAGTAGAAGCTTCAATGAAACAAGTAGAATTTCTGGATGTCTCCCTAACATTAAATGAATATGGAAAAATTACATCTTCCATTTTTAGAAAACCAACGTGGACTAATACATTACTTCATTTCAGCAGTATGCATCCTAGGCATATGTTCCCAGGAATAGTTAAGAGCCAGTTCACTAGATTGACCAGACTTTGTCAAGATAATATAATTTTGGAAAAAGAAGCTGACCTATTAGAACAATTCTTTTTGGATAGAGGCTATGACTATGAGCTTGTTAATTCCATTAAAAACAATGTTATACATCCTTTAGATTCTGCACTACACATGACTAAGAAACCTTTTTCTTTTACACATAAAAAAGTTAATGATAATATAAGAATACCATACATTATAAAATATATCAGTGATGTGAAATGTTTGGAGAAGATTATACGAAACAATTGGAACATATTGCAGACTGATACTTTGGTAACTAACTTGGTGGGTACCTACCCCTCTTTTTTGTACAAGAATTGCTTTAATCTAAAACAAATTTTATGTAAAGACTATGCATCAAATGTAAAGAAATCTACCCCAAAAAAGGGGACTGTTTCATGTGGTATTTGTACTAGGTGTAAATTCATTTGTTCTGACCTGACTTTTGTTCATCCCACACTAGGCTTTACTCATTATGTTAATGTTTCAGCTACATGTCAGACTAGAAACCTGGTATACTTAGCCACTTGTATAGAATGCACAGCATTCTATATAGGACTGACAAAAAGAAGATTAACTGATCGTATCTATGACCATCTATATGAGATAAAGAGAGAAGCAATTACCAATGCATTAGCTCAACATATAGTAAAATTCAAAGAACACACTTTTTCATTCAGGGTACTTGAAAAAGTAACTCTGAACCCTAGAGGTGGTGACAATACTAACAATCTTGCCCTGGCAGAATTAAAGTGGATTCTAAAATTTAATGCTCATAGTTACCCAGGCTTGAATACTTCAGTTTCTATCAAACCTGTTTTAAAGAACAGAAAGCGTTAGATACTATGACCATATTCTGAATTATGTTCTATAGTTTCAAATAAATAATTCCTAACTTTGCTACATGGTATATAACCTAATATTCTGGTTGCAATATTACTTTATTATTATTATCGTTATACATATACATTTTATACTCATTATTTATATCTCATACTCTATGGGTAATTTATATTTATATTTGAATTGATATATATTTTTATAGTTTTAGATATTTATATACATATGTTTCTATATATTGATATGTGATTTAAATCAAATTTATTCTAAATATAGGCACTATTATTGGATATGTAGATATATAATTGTATATACATATATATTTATTTATTTATTTACATATTTACATATTCATTTATATACACATTTATTACCATATTTTGGTTTATATACAGATACCTATATATATATTTTTTGGTTTCATGTTTTCATGTTTTAATTTTCATATACATGTACTATTGACTGTTTATGCTCTTTTAACATCACATCTATGGCCTTCTTTCTAATACGTAATAGGCAGCTTCGTTATTTTAGCACTCATGTAAGGCTTTCATTTTATAAAGTTGTCGCAGTTTATTGGATGCGCTTATACATTTTCAGATACTAGCGCTTCTTAGATAGTCTGATTTGTACTTATATCTATGAGGTTTATATATTTTATATTTTTATTTTTATTTTTGCTTTTATCTATATCTAAAATTGTGCTAAGATGTTTGATTACTATTAGTAGTCGTATACCAGATTTGTTTGTGTTGCTATAGTAAGATTTAACATACTTTTATCAAATTAATTGATTTTTTTACGTTTGTTTTTAAAAAATGCAAGTATTGCCTATACATTTGTGCATTTATGTTATATCCTTAGATTGGAATAGTTCAGAAAAGTTTCTCTTTCTGTGTCTAAAAGTATTACAGATGCTCAACTACTTTCCGTCTAATGAAATGTGGCTCTAGTTACGACAGTAACTACATATAAAAAAATTTTCTTACTTTGAAATGCTCGCTAGAGTTTAGACTAACAGGAAATTGTTTATCTGCTTGCTTGCTTGTCGATTTCTTCAATTAGATATAGAACTGTTTATGAAATGCAATAAATTCATTATTCATTTATTTGAATGTTAAACACTTCTGTCTTTAAGATGTACTCTGAGTATTATACTGGCTATATGTTTTAGATCTTTTAGCTATTCACAATGTATGCAATGATGGCAATGCCGCTTTAAATAATAATTGAAGCATTCAATTATATGGGGCTTGGCTTTTAAACAAAGCAATATTTAAACACTTCTATGTAGGGTTTTCATTGTCTGAAGAAGCGTGGCTGTGACCACGCGAAAGCGCTTACCTTCACCCTTTGTATCTATATTAAAGAAGAGTTTTATACTTTTACTACAGCTGTTGATTGTGTTTTGGAACAATTATCTGCATTTCAACTTGTCATTTACATCGTGGTGAGATCAGGTTTCTGCTTTTTACATTTTGTGACTGTGTACATTTTGCACATCTGAGTGTGAAAAAATAATGGCCGCAATAATATATTTCAAACGTGTTTGACACAAAAAATAGCCACAGTAAAGTGCTCCGACTTGCTTCACACACATCAAATTAATCCTACAAAACCAGACCAGAATCATGAGCAAATGACAGTAGTCAGTCATTTTTGTAAATAGACAATCCTTGTACCAAGCAATTATAGTTACATTGCTGTCTATGTACATTTCAGATACCCAGCTGTAATAAAATAAAAATAAATAAAATAAGGGCCTCAGTAATGTATTTTAATGTCATTTTACATACATAATGGCTTCTCATACACCTATGAACTGTACCTCTTTTAGAAGTATATTCCTAATTACAGGCTTGATTTACTCCTTAACCTGATGTACATATTTTTGAGGTATGTCTCTCTTTCAGGCTTGATTTACCCATTCACATTATTTTCTGAATCCCACATGACAAAAGATTTTGAAATTTAGTACATAGGAAACCAGATTACATGGCTGACACATCAGTAGCACAAATAATTTAATGAAAGAGGACCCACATGTTTATATATACCTTTTTCAGAAGCAATATTAAACTACTTTGTGAGGTAGACATTGGCAGTAGCAATCATTAATGTCTGCAGGATTATTTTATTTTATTTTATTTTCCAATTTGTTTAATGGGTATATGAGCTAGTCAACTCACTCTTTTCATTCATGATATGGGAGAAAAACATCACAAAAGAAAATCTGCACAGGAAAATGACCGAAATGCACAAAGAAATAAAAATGTACAGGAAAATAACAAGTGCATTGGGGAGGCTGCATTACTAGCAGTTACACAATAAGATAATCAAGAAAGTTACCATATTATTACATAAGGTTTATATAAGCATAAGATGTACATATACAGTAAGTACAGTGAGGTAAATGTATAACAAATATACATTATATAAAAGTATACATTTAGCTATTCACTGTTCAACAGGCGTTTTAGGCAATATTTTTAGTCAGTATCATGGAAGCATGTTCATTTATCATTTTTGTGTAGGAATGTTTTTCAATGACTTTTTAAAGCTTTCTAGAGTGTCTTTATTCTTTTCATCATTTGTTTTAACAAAGTCCAGGAACCTCTGGGCAAGCATGTTTTTGCTCATGTATGTCCCCCAAACTATGGAAGGATAGTTAAAATCTCCCATGACTAAAGTATTGGGCTGTATGGTGAGATGTTGTAGTAAATCAAGGTATGTGGTGTGCTTATCCTGATTCATGGTGGGGGATCTATAGCTAGCAATGATGTGGTATGGTATTTTCCCACTTATTAATTGGACATGAAGTAGTTTAAGAGAGTTATGCTGTTTGACCAGTCTCAAAGTATATTTGGTTTTAATAAAGATGGATATCCCTCCACCTTTGGTTTCCTCACAGTCATCTTGAGCTCTGAATGTGTGGAAGGCATTGTACCCTTGCACGGCCAGGGTGCTCTCAGCAGCCTTGAACCATGTCTCGGTAACTGCACGGATGTCAGCATCCCCCAAGGTGAGGAGTGCTTCCAGGGAGTACAGTTCCATGTTTAAACTCCTAGCATTAAGCAGCATGACCCTGAGTTTGTCTTGATTAGATTTTAAGTTGAAAATTTGTTGTTTTGACATTGCCTAAAAAAGGCACTATGAGGGAGGCAAGGGCCTTTGCCAGTATCCAA
Source organism: Protopterus annectens (assembly GCF_019279795.1). Taxonomy (NCBI): domain Eukaryota; kingdom Metazoa; phylum Chordata; order Ceratodontiformes; family Protopteridae; genus Protopterus; species Protopterus annectens. The sequence goes on from NC_056732.1 coordinate 1,105,324,670, forward strand.
AATGCCTAGAAGGGACAGGTGCAGACCATCTCTAGCAAAGCAGGTGGGATTTTAATGAATTTATATTCCACCAAAAACTGCTATAATGGAACTTCTGGGAGAAATAATCAGCTTTTGACATATTACTTATAGATGTGGACTGGAATTTGAATAGCAGCAGTGAGGGTGTATCGGGGGGCCCAGAAGGGAAAATATACAAAAGAGGGTAGATTTTTGAAGACATGTATGAAAATATTTGGCATGGAAGATGTGAATTCAGTAGTAGGAGTTTAGAGTGAATTTACATATTATTCCCCAAGATACAAAATCTGGGTTAAGCTAGAGAGAACTTATATCTCGCAGGAACATGTGCATTTAAAGGAAAGTTTTGATATGTATCTAATAACTATTTTAGATCATGCACCAATAATAACTAAAGTAAAATGCAGGGTAAAGAAATAAAAATCAAACACGGGCTCTTTCCTACATATCTTTTAAAAACAGAGGATTTTAAGGAATTGGTAGTGGAAATTATTGGGGAGTTCTTAGGGAAGATTGAAAATTCTTCTGCAAATATAGCTAGGGAGAGGGATAAAATTAAAGTGGAGTCTTAAAATAGGGTGGAAATAAAATAAAGATAGATATGGTTAATAAGTAATAATAATACTTCAAAATATTATTATGCAAGTATTGTTCCCATTTTTTCTAGGTAATTTGCTCCAACCCTTTTCTAAAGATCCCATCTCCAGTTGTTTTATCTCCGTTACTATATTCACTCCTTCTAGTATAGTTGGTTTAGAGTTTGATTTCTATTTTCTAGTAATTGCTTTTTTGCAGCCACCATAATTAGACTCAGCAAGGCCTTACTATGTCTAGGCAATTCCGATTTTGTATCATAGCTCAAAAATCATTTCCTTAGTTATAGCAATTTTCTCACCCAATATTTCTGTTAGAGTAGTCTGCAGGGAATTTTTAAAGTTTGCCAACTCATTACACTCCCAATTATCTCTTTATTCTCCATCACACTGCCAACATTTGTGATCTACCTGAGGAAAACTAATTTAGAGTTTACTTGGATATAAAAATACCCATGTAAACACTTCCAAGCAAAGATCCCAAATCTTCTAGGTTTGTTGAATATTTGGGAGATATACATATAACCCCCTTTGTTTCCTTGTGAATTGCTTATCCAATCTCTCTTCCCAATCCTTTATAACTTCCTTTGATTGATTCTTACAGTTATCATGCAAAATTGTATATGCTCTACTAATTATCCCTTTATAGCAGCAGCTTCTGTTCTAGATTATACTAAAAACTGCACCAGTGCTGGTCTTTCATTTAGGATCCCCCTATTTCTTTCTCTTTGTCTATGCTCTGATATCAATCCTTGATAGGGAAGACAATCTCTGGCCTGCAGTCCAAATATATTTGTGGCCTCTTCCCATTCTATTACCTTTCCCTCTATAATTATTTGCTCCCAATACCTTGGTTCCTTTGACAGTTTTCTCCAGTAAATTCCAGCCATCTCTTGCCTATTGTCTGTATCCCTAATTGCAGTTATCCCTATTGGAAGAGTCTCCTTTCTGCATTCCTGTGTTGGCTTATATCTTAGAGTACTTTCTACTACTTTATGAATATGATATTCTGTATGGTTATTACTATTCTCCCTAAGGATCTGCATCCAAAATCCCAGTCTCTCATTGTTTCTACTACTTCATCATCATCATCATCATCCCTTTCCACTTTGAATTACAGCTTTCTTCTGGTGGTATGTATAGGAGCCTTAACTGTGTAGCTCTGAAATACCCCTTCAAAACATGTAATCCCAAACCACCTTGTTATGTTGGAAAACTCATCTTATCCCATTTTACTCTTGCTGTCTTACCCTCACAGATAAAATCCTTCATCTCTCTATTAATTGCTATCCACAGCTTCTCCTCTGGTTGATAAAATATGCCTGACCTGTGTATAAAACTAAAGGGACGATAATATTTGACTGCTTCTATTTTGCTATCCATATCCATAAAAGAGTTTACAATTTCTCAGTTTTTGTATTATATTTTGTTTAGTCTCTTCCCACATATCCTTAGCTGCCACAACAGAATCCTTTTTAAGTACTTCATTTTTATCATGTCCCCATAAATATGGGTATTGCTGAACCAATTTGTGTGTTTGTACATAGTTTACAGCAATTGCCTTTGTTCTATCTTCAATAATTTTGTATCCTGAAAAGACTTGAAATTGTCTCAAAATGTTCCACAACACTGAAATGTCCTTTTCTGGTTTTAGCAGGTATAAAAATAATATCTTCTGCAAATAAAGCCAGCTTTTCTTGAATATCATACCAATTAAATCCTTGAATTTCTGAGTCCTTTAATTTCTTTGCCAATGGTACTAAATATATCACAAATAACAAAGGAAAAGAGGACACCCCTGCCTGGTTCCTCTGCTCAAACAAAACATTATGAGAGAGGAACCCACCAACTTTAATTTTCACCTCTAATCCCTTATATATCCTCCTAATCGACTTTACAAGTGGGTCATCTAGTTCTTGTTTTAGAGTGTTTAGTAAATAACCTAACCTGGGATATTATCTAGTCTCATTGATGCCATGTTTTTGGCCTTGGCGAGCACAGAGATGACCTGCTCTATAGAGATACTAGGCAGAGGACTGGTGTCAGGTATGGTTTGGGATATGGTAGGTGTCAATAAGGGAGTGAAGTTTGCGCTAAATCTGTCAGCTAGCAGTTTGGCGATATCTTCTGATGTAGTATGAGTGATCCCATCTACATTTGGTTTGGCACGTAGCTCGGCATTTCCTTCTAGACTTCGGATGAAGTTAAAAAATGCCTTATGATTATCTTTTGCTAAGGATGCAATTTTAGTTTCATAATTTGCTTTAAAATACTTTACAAGATTTCTGATTTTCCTGTTTAGGCTTAGGAGGGAACTCTTCTTCTGCAGAGTGATATCCCTCTTGCTTTTGAACAACAGTTTCTTCCTCTTCTTACATAATCTGTTTATACTTGAAGTCCACCACGGTGGCTTGTTTTTATGGGAAGACCCGGTTTTGATCTGGCTAGGTATAGCAGAGTTTGTGCAGTTGCTTAAGTGTTTGTACTGGGCATTTACATGTACTTCTGCACAGTGATCATTGGTGTCTGTGACTATGGATGGTATGCAGCTTTCTATACCATTGCTTAGTAGGCTGTAGTTAGCTTTGGTGAAGTTTTTTATCATTTCTGCTCCTGTCAGTTCCAGTACTTACTTCAAACAAGACTGATTTTTGGTCTGACCTAACCAGGGAGGGCATTATGCATGGGGAAGTACAGTGAGCCCCCCCATGTTGGTCAGTACTATGTCCAGAACATTAGAGCTCCTAGTGGGGTGCAGACTATCTGTTCCAGAGCATTTGTTTTAACAAAGTCCAGGAACCTCTGGGCAAGCATGTTTTTGCTCATGTATGTCCCCCAATCTATGGAAGGATAGTTAAAATCTCCCATGACTAAGGTATTGGGCTGTATGGTGAGATGTTGTAGTAAATCAAGGTATGTGGTGTGCTTATCCTGATTCATGGTGGGGGATCTATAGCTAGCAATGATGTGGTATGGTATTTTCCCACTTATTAATTGGACATGAAGTAGTTTAAGAGAGTTATGCTGTTTGACCAGTCTCAAAGTATATTTGGTTTTAATGAAGATGGATACCCCTCCATTGGTTTCCTCACAGTCATCTTGAGCTCTGAATGTGTGGAAGGCATTGTACCCTTGCACAGCCAGGGTGCTCTCAGCAGCCTTGAACCATGTCTCGGTAACTGCACAGATGTCAGCATCCCCCAAGGTGGGGAGTGCTTCCAGGGAGTACAGTTCCATGTTTAAACTCCTAGCATTAAGCAGCATGACCCTGAGTTTGTCTTGATTAGATTTTAAGTTGGAAAATTTGTTGTTTTGACATTGCCTAAAAAAGGCACTATGAGGGAGGCAAGGGCCTTTGCCAGTATCCAAAATGCCTAGAAGGGAAAGGTGCAGACCATCTCTAGCAAAGCAGGTGGGACTTTAATGAATGTGATATTTGGGAAGAAAGTGGGCTAGCTGGACTTAGTGACAAACAGTGAAAATGAAATAGTAATTCAATTAAATACAGTTAACAAAGTGCAGTGCTGGCTTAAAATATATTTATTTTTTAATTCTTTTTTTCAGTGGATGCCTTGGATTTCAATGCAGATGCACTCCAGTCTTCTGGTTCAAGTCGCCAAATGATAAGCAGCTCCAGTCAAACCCATGCAAACACAAGGCTTACATACAGGCAAACTTAAACAGTTTAACATAACTACTAGTGGGAAAGCCCCAAACTGAGCCTTTCTCCAGCAATCGCCAACTCAGATGGGTCCTGAGCTACAAGGTTGCAGGAAGGCTCTCTTAATGTAAGATGGCTGGTTTAAGACCACAGTGATACCAAATAGTATAGGTTCAGCAGGTCTGAATGTAGCCTATGCTATATAAGGTAATAAAATACAGTTTCAAAGTGTAGAGTAAAAAGCAGTTACAAACAGCAAAACTGAAGTAGTAATTCAATTAAATAAAGTAATTAAATTAAATACAGTTCACAAAGTGTAGTGCTGGCTTAAAATATACTTTTTTTTTTTTTTTTTTTTTGGATGACTTGGATTTCAATGCAGGTGCACTCCAGACCTCTGGCTAAAGTTGCCAAACATTGAACAGCTCTGGTAAACTGAGAGCAAACCCACACAAATGTGAGGCTTGTATCCAGGTAAAGTTAAACAGTTTTAATGCAACTACCAATGGGAAAACCCCAAACCTAGGCTTTCTCCAGCAATCCCCAACTCAGATAGCTCCTGAGCTACACACTTCTACTACAAGGGTGCAGGGAGGCCCTCTTAATGTATGATGTCTGGTCTAAGAGTGATACCAAACAGTCTAGATTCAGTAGGTCTGAAGATAGCCTATGTTATAGGCTCCTTAAGCATGGCAACAAACATTTCTACGTTCTGTTGCCTGAGTCCTTGTGCTAAACGTTTTTGTACTCTGGAGTAATTGTCAAAAAACAGTTGCTTAACAGCAGTCTTTCTAAATTATAGCATTTTATATTGAGGTAATCTCTTATTTTCCGTTTAGCATTCTGCAATTGCTCCTATTTTTGTTCTGTGAGATTTTCCCCTATTCTGCAATACTTTAACCTTTGTCAGTCCCTTTAAATAATTAATGTTACTTATTAACCATATCTATCTTTATTTTATTTCCACCCTATTTTTAGACTCCACTTTAATTTTATCCCTCTCCCTAGCTATATTTGCAGAAGAATTTTCAATCTTCCCTAAGAACTCCCCAATAATTTCCACTACCAATTCCTTAAAATCCTCTGTTTTTAAAAGATATGTAGGAAAGAGCCAGTGTTTGATTTTTATTTCTTTACCCTGCATGTTACTTTAGTTATTATTGGTGCATGATCTAAAATAGTTATTAGATACATATCAAAACTTTCCTTTAAATGCACATGTTCCTGCGAGATATAAGTTCTCTCTAGCTTAACCCAGATTTTGTATCTTGGGGAATAATATGTAAATTCACTCTAAACTCCTACTACTGAATTCACATCTTCCATGCCAAATATTTTCATAAATTTCTTCAAAAATCTACCCTCTTTTGTATATTTTCCCTTCTGGGCCCCCCGATACACCCTCACTGCTGCTATTCAAATTCCAGTCCACATCTATAAGTAATATGTCAAAAGCTGATTATTTCTCCCAGAAGTTCCATTATAGCAGTTTTTGGTGGAATATAAATACATGCCATATAATCCTATTCCCTTGTCAGTAGCCCTTAGTACTACAAATCTACCATTATTATCTGTTTTATCCTCTTATATCACTATTGATGCTCTTCTTGCAATTAATATAAGTACTCCCCCTTTTCTTTGTCCCACATTTTCCACTGAATAACATCCTGAAATCCTTTCTTTATCAAACTTATATGCTCACTTCTTTCCAAATGTGTCACCTGTAGCATAGCTATTTGAATTGTTTTTAATATAGTTCACTACTCTTTTTCTGTATATCTCTATGAGGCCATTTATATTAAAAGATAATATAGAAAGTGTTTTTTTAACAATAAACATCTTTAAGTTATCACTTATGACATAGGCAATCATACATTTATATAAATGAAAACAAATCATATTGACGTAATTTTAGTTGCAAACATTATACAGCACTTATAATCTACCCGATCATTGTCAGTTAAACATTAAATAGCTCATTCAAATCCTGCCTTCTTTCAAACCTCATTCCTCCCCTATATGTATTGTTTCAACAATTTCCATTTTTCTATGTAATCTGCTCCTGCTCTTTTCTAAAGATCCTAATTCCAGTTGTTTTATCTCAGTTACTATATTCACTACTTCTAGTACAGTTGGTTTAAACTTTTATTTCCATTTTCTATTAATGGACTTAGCAAGGTGTTACTATGACTAGATAATTCTGATTCTGTGTCATAGCTCAGAAAAATGATTTCCCTAGATGCACCAATTTGTTTACCCAGTATCTCTGACAGAGTAGTATGCAGGGAATCCTTAAAGTCTGCCAACTCAATATTGTCCTTGCAAATATGTTTCCAATTAACTCTTTCTTCCCCCTCACACCTCCAGCATTTGCTGTCTACTTGAAAAAAAAATTCTCTGGAGTCTACCTAAGATATAAAAATACCTATGTAAACATTTCCAAGCAAAATCCAAAATCTTCTAGATTTTGTTGCATATTTGGGAGACATACATATATCCCCCATTGTTTCTTTTTGAATTGCCTATCTAATCTCTCCTTCTAATCCTTCCTAACCTCATCTGATTGATTTTTATATTTATCAAGCAATATTTTATATGCTTTATAAATTATTCCTTTCTAATTGAAACTTCTATTCTAGAACTACTAAAATCTCTACCAGTGCTGGTCTTTCATTTAGGACCCCCCTATTTCTTTCTCTTTGCCAATACTCTGACATCAATCCTTGCTATGGAAGGCAATCTTTAGCCAGCAGTCCAACTAAGTTCTTGGCATCTTCCCATTCTATTACCTTTCCTTCTCTAGTTATTTGCTCCCAGTACCTTGGTTTCTTTGCCAGTTTTTGCCAATATATTCCTATCCTCTCGTGCCTATTGTCTCTATCCTTAATTACAGTCAACCCTATTGGCAGCATCTCCTTTCTCCATCCCTGTGTTTGGTAAGTTTTTAGAACACCTTCTGCTACTTTACAAATATAATATTCTGTATGATTATTGCTGTTCGCCTTAAAGATCTGCATCCCAAATCTCAGTCTCTCCCTGTTACTTGAGCTTCCCCCTATGTTTCATAATCATCTCTTTCCACTTTGAATTATAGTTTTCTGCTTGTGCTATGTATCAGAGCCTTAACTGTGTTGCTCTGAAATACCCCTACAACTTGGGTAATCCCAATCCGCCATGTTCTTTTGAAAGAATAAGCTTATCCCACTTGGCTCTTGCTGTCCTCCCCAGATAAAATCCTTCAGCTCTTTATTAATTGCTATGCACGACTTCTCCTCTGGTTGATAAAAATATGCCTGACCAGTGCATAACACTAAAGGGACTAAAATCATTTTAAATGCTTGTATCTTACTATCAATATCCCTATAACAGAACTTCCATTTTTTCAGTTTTTGTATTATCTTTTGTTTAGTCTATTCACACAAATTTTTAGCTGCCACACCAGTATCATTTTTAATCCATATTCCTAAATACTTCATTTTATCATGTCCCCACAAATATGGATATTGCTGAACCAATTTGTATGTAGGTACATAATTTACCACTATTGCTTTTATTTTTGCTTCATTAATTTTGTATCCTGAAAAGATTTAAACTGCCTCAATATATTCCACAGCACTGTAATGTCCTTTTCTGGTTTTGTCAGGTATAAAATAATGTCATCTGCAAATAGAGCCAGTTTTTCTTGACTACCATAACAATTATATCCTTGAATTTCTGAGTCCCTTATTTTCTTTACCAATGGTTCTAAATATTCTAATGCAAATAACAAAGGGGAGAGAGGACACCCCTGTCTGGTTCCTCTGCTCAAGCAGAGATTATCAGAGAGCACCCCACCCACTTTAATTTTTGCCACCGATCCTTCATATATCCTCCTAATCAACCTTATAATTTTATCAGGGAATGCAAATGCTTCCATTGCTCTGCTCATAAAATCCCAGCTTGCTCTGTCAAATGTTTTTTCTGCATCAAGACCCACTAGCAACAGTGGTATTTTCTTACATTCTGCTTCCCTCTGAATCATCACTGATCTGTTTATGTTGTGAAATGTATGCATCACCTCCATAAAACCACATTGATCCATATCTATCAATTGTGGCACCACCTTTGCCATTCTTTTAGACATTATAGACATGAACACTTTATAATCATGGTTTAGTGTTGAAATGGGCCTGTGTAAAGCTGGATATAATGGATCCTTACCTTCTTTAGGCATCACAGCTACCACTGCTTTCTTCTAGGACAGTGGTACTTCTCCTCCTCTTAAGATATTGTTAAACAAAACCTTCCAGGTCTTTGTCAGTTTTTTCCTCCTAGCTTCCGAACTTCCACAGGAATACCATCTATTCCTGGGGACTTTCATGTAGATTGGTTATGCATCACAAATTTTATCTCATCTCCTCCTATCCTAACTGTTAATAATTGAGCCTCATCTACCTCATGGACCTAGATTTCTGAGTACATTTCAGTAACTGAATAGTAATTGCATTCCCTAAATGCCAGGAAAAAAAGGACCTGGAAGAAAGCTAGCTACAAAAATGAGGAAAGAATATGGACTGTGAAAAGTAGTGCAGTTCTTCAGAAAGAAGCAGTGCAAATTCCAGACCTGACTTCCAAAAACCTAGAGGAAAGTATAAAGAAGTTTCACACAGATCTGGTTAAAATAAAGGCAACAATGGTGGAGAATATCACCACAAACAATAAAAAGCTGGAAAAATAGAAGAAGCTTTGAACAGATATTTAGATAAGGTGACAGAACTACAAAACTCAGAGATTGAAATGAGGAAAAGGCTGGCTCAATATGAGACTGCACAACAACAGATGTTTCAAAAAATAATAGAATTAGAGGACAGAGCACATAAGGAAAGCTTGAGATTTTCTGTTGTACTAGAGAAGCTGGAAGGAACAGACTGTATTAATTTTATAAAAGTATAAATAAGCAACTGGACTGGTAGTCAGAACAGGACTTGTTAATTGAAAGGGCATATCATGTATATGCTCCAAAGTTTTCTATGAGGAAACAACCTAGACCTTTAATAGTAAAAATGCAATCTTATCAGCAGAAGGAATTGATTTTGACAAAACTATGGCAGAAGAACAAAGTACTAAAAGTAGGAGACAGCAGAGTGTTTGTGGAGAATACTCATTGCACCAGGCAGAAGAGGAATAAATGTATTTGATTATATAGGGAATGACAAGAAACAGGCATGAGATTCAAGCTGCTGTGCCCAGCTATCCTCAAAATATTTTTTCTCTGGAGGAACAAAAAAATTTTTTGATGAAATACATGCTAAGGAAGAAATACAAAAGTCTGTCCAACAAAAATTGAGCTGTGAAACAGGAAAGTCTGCTTATTGTTCTTCTGGTAAAAAAAGACCACAGAGAGACTGTGCCAGTGAAACCTTTCCCAGTGTTTGAACAGAAAATGATTGGGAGAGGGAAAAAAGCACAGGCGCTGACTAGAGGAATTGAGAGTGCACTGGAGATGAAGCAGAGACAAGGTTTAGGAGATGGAGATGAACAGAAATAGAACAAAGTAATCTGGAAATATTGGACTTTCCTGGACTTTGTTAAACTTGTAGGGGACTCTAAAGCATATGCCCTAGTTCATGTCATTAATGCTGGGAAAAATACTCAGGAGAGGGGAACAGGAGAGATAGAGTTAACTGCAAGTAAAACAAAATGTTTTCTTAACAGTATTACTTAAGTGGTGCATAATTTTCTCTGCATGTTATAAAGTAAAATGTTTTCAGTTATTTTAAGCGTAATGGGCATACTAATGTAACTAGGTGCCTCTGATTATTCGTTTTTGTTTCTTTCTCCCTTCTTCTCTCTTTCATCTTGTTTAGTTTTAAGAAATGTAGGCACTGCAATGTAAAACAAAAGCAAAAAGGGGGATCTGGTTAAAAGAGCATGACAAAAGAGAAATTAGTGTGCTTTTTCTCATTCTTGCATAGGCGAATGACAGTGTTAAGGCCTTTAGATTTATATAGTATCAAGTTTTGACAGAAAAAGCAAGTAAATGAAAAAGAATATTGAATATTATAAGGTCTTTTTTCTAATAAACAGTCCTGTATCTAGTTCTTATGTCACTAGCAGGCAATCTGATAAAGAGAAATGGCTTGGAGAATTTTTTTCTAAAAGCATTCAAGTGTTTTCCCTGCTGGGAGAGCTATATAAATAAGGCAAAACCAGACAGCACTTACTAGAATCACAGGCTCTACCATGTGTCCAAGCATGGATATGCTTTCTTTCCGTTTAGCTCGAATCTGTGTATGTGGCTGTCAGTTTGGAACTTATGGTCCTATTAAGAGGGTAACACTTCAGTATTTGAAGATATATATAGTCTTATCTGTTATTATTAAATTAATAGGTTTTAATGGGGTATTGAGTGAGTGTGTGTGTGTGTGTGTGTGTGTGTGTGTGTGTGTGTGTGTGTGTGTGTGTGTGTGTGTGTGTGTGGGTGTGTGTGTGTGTGTGTGTGTGTTTTATCTGAGGGTTTTCAATACAACAAAAAGTTCTGCAAAATGTGACATAGGCTCAAATAGAGATGACAAGAAATAGTTGTATAAAGGATTAACCTGCAAAACAGTGCATGCATATAACACAAAAACTGAAGCTAGACACGTAACAAAAATGTTGCTATACATAAAACGTGGGAATAATAATCCGTCTCAAGAATATGATTCTTTCTATAATGTCTTTAAAGGTTAATGGTCTCACAGATAAATCCAAAAAAGAAACAGTAGTGAACTATATTAAAAAACGTAGAGTGCAAATAGGTATGCTACAGAAGACACACTTGGAAAGACATGAACATGTAAATTTGATAAAGAAAGGTTTTTAGGATGGTTATTCAGCAGAATACCTGGGGCAAAGGAAGAGAGGATTACTTATATTAATTGCAAGATGAGCTCCAATGGTAATAGAAGAGAAAAAAAAGACAATAATTGTAGATTTGTAGTATTAAGGGGCTACTGGCAAGGGAGGAGGATTACACTGGCATGTATTTATATTCCACTGAAAACTACTATAATAGAGTTAATAAAATACTGGGGGAAATAATCAGCTTTCAGCAAGGAATATTACTTATAGATGGGGACTGGAATTTGATTTGCAATGGTGAATATGTATCTGTGGGGCCAAGAAAGGGAACTATAACAAAGTTGTGAAGATTTTTAAAGAAATTTATGAAAATATTTGGCATGGAATATGTGAATTCAGTACTAGGAATTTGGAGTGAATTTACATATTATTCCCCAAGATACAAAAACTGGGCTTAGCTAGACAGAATTTACATTTCACAGGAACATGTCCCATTAATTGAAGGTCTTGATTCGTACACAATAACTGTTTCAGATCATGCACCAATAATAACTAAAATAAAACCATGGGGTAATGAAATAAAAATGTGACACAGGTGCTTTCACACCTCTCTATTGAAAAGTGAGGAATTTAAGGACTGGGTAGTGGAAATTATTCAGGAGCTACTAGACAAGATAGGAATTTTTTTCTGAAAATATTGCTAGGGAGTGGGATAAAATTAAAGAGGAGTTTAAAAATAGGGTGAAAATAAAAGAAAGTGAGATATGGTTAAGAAGTAACAAGAATTATTTAGAAGGACTGACAAATATTAAATATTGCAAAATAGGGGGCATCTCCCAGAACAAAAAGAGGAGCGACTACAGAATACTAAACAGAAAATAAGGGATTGTCTCAATAATATGCATGCATTTAGAAAGACTGCTGTTAAGCAACTGTTTTTGATAATAACTCTAGAGCACAAAAACTTTTAGTACAATGACTCAGAGAACAGAAAGTAAAAAGGGGTGTCACCAAGCTTAGGGACCCTATTACAAGGAAGATAGCTAGGGATCCTGTAGAAGTATTAGAAATATTTCAGAAACTCTATGAAAGCTTATATAAAGCAGAGAAATATGGAAATCAAAAAAAGGTACAAATGGAAATATTTATGAAATAATTAAATATGCCAAGGCTAGAGAGAGAGGAGGCTTGATTAGTAACAGGATAGGAGCAGACTTGATAAAAATTTTGACGTATAACCAATCTACAGGAAAGTCCCCAGAAATAGATGGTATTCCTGTGGATTAAGAATAATAAGAATTAAAGTATTAAGAATATAGTAGGAAGAAAAGGAATTTTGAAGTGATGTAATACATGTGATGTAGATGTAATTATACTAGAAAACACCAGATTTTTAACAAATGAAGAAATATTACAAACAGAGAAGCTATGGGGAGGAAATATAACCTGGAATTTGGGAAATGAGAGATGTTCTGGAATAGCTGTATTCTGTACAAATACAGTAAAGATATTAGACTTAACTTTAGCAAAAATGAAACGACTAACCATTATAGATTTAAAATGGAAAGAACATGTCTATAGAATTATAACATTGTATAGCTATATTAACTGTAAAAAAGGGAAATCTTACTTCATCAGATTTTAGACTATTGAGTGATAAATGTGAAGATTATAATAATAGGAGACTTTAATTGTAATTTAAGAGGCAAGTGTAAAAAAAAGGACAAAAATTCATGGACTTACAAAAGGGTTATATATAAAACTGAAATAGATTATTTTATAGTATCAGAAGGTTTAGCTATAGGAGAAAGGGAGATAGTTGAAACAGGATTTTCTTATCTTGCAATATGGCTAGAGATAAAAGAAAATGATGAATATATAAAAATAGACAAAGGAATAAAAAGGATAAATGAGAAAGCATGGAATGAAGAAGGAATGAGATTAGTAATACAGTTACAGAACGATCATATTACTATGAGAACATTTTATAAAAACTGGTCTGAATGGTGGGTGATATTTAAGGAAAAATATAAAAAATGTTTTTATAGAGGCAATATGATGTGAGAAAAGTAGAGAAAGAAAAATATAAAAAACACATAAAGATGCATTGGAAGATTTAGAACATAATGACAGAAAGTACTTTGTCAAAGAAAAAAATATATGAAAGAAATCAGGAAAAATACAAGAATCTTTACAGAAGCAACCATATTTTTACAAGGGGAAAGAAAAGAAGTATCAAGTTACTTAGGCAGATTGGTAAAGGAAGATGGTAGTGTAATGAGAGAAAAAAATGTAAAAGGAGAAATAGAAAGAACTCAGGAAAACATCATGAATAGTATAGCAACATATGTAAAAGAAATATATAAATAAAAAAGAAGGTAATGAAAAAACACAGAAAGTAAAAAAGTTAACAGAAAAATGAGAATAAAGTGTTGGAAAAGCACATTTCTTTAAATGAGATAGCTAAAGTATTAGGATAAGTAAGTATATATTTGGCTGCAGGATCAGATGGAATAGGGTACGAAATGTATACATTTTTAAGGGATTGGCAAAAAAAAAAGTTATATTCTCACCATGACATTCTGGCTGTGTTGTCCATTTTCATTCTTCCTCAACAGTTGAGTTGGAATCAGACACAGATGTTACTATAGCTAACAGTAACCATAAAGCTCCCAAATGTCTCCCTCATTGATAAGGCACCAACCCCTAACATACCACAGATTTTGTTTGCTAGATTAGAAAAAGTAAGAAATATTACTATCAATTTCTGGTTATAGAAGTCATTATCTGGAGCTCAACAGAAGGACCAGAGGTGTCCTTATAAACTCTTGGTCTTCCAGAAATCATTTGATAAATGTTTGGAGAGATAGGTGGGGTGGGAGTTGAGGAAGAATGAAAATGGACAACACAGATGAAACATTATGGTAAGTATATAATGTCTTTATCTGATGTTGTTAATTTTTATTCAATTCCTCAACAGTTGGGACAGAGTCCCCACCTACCTGAAATCCCAGATGGACTCTAAGGAAAGATATTCCTGAGCATGGTTGAGCCAAAGGCTGTTCTTCCCCTCAAGACCAGATCTAGTTTTTAATGAGTACTAAAGGTATGAGGATTAGCCCAAGTTGCAGCTGCACATATGTCATCCATGGAATGCCTAGAAAAAAACACTGATGAAGTTGCCATGGATCTAGTTGAGTAGGCTCTTAAAGGTTTTAGTAATAAGATGCCCAATTTATCGTAGACAAAAAATAAACAGTCAGTAAGCCATCTTGCCAAAAACTTTTGTAACTGATTTACCTAATTTGTAATGGTCAAAGGAAACAAATAGTTGATTGGATGTTTTAATTTCTTTTGTCCTGTGTAAGCAGAAATGTAATTGTCTATGAACATCTAACAAGTGCAACATGTAATCTCCTTTGTTTTCAAATTTTGGAAAGAAGACAGCCAGATTAATGGACTGGTTGATGTTGGATTCTGACACCACCTTAGGAAGGAAATAAGATTTCATTCATAGTGTTACTCTATCCCTATGAAAAAATTAAATAGGGTGGTTCAGAGGACAATGCTTGAAATTCAGACATTCTCCTAGGAGAGGTAATGGCCACTAGAAAGATAGTTTTCCAGGTCAGAAATTTAAGATCACATTTTGCTGCCAGTTCAAAAAGGGAATGAATGAAGGTTTATAGTACTAATTTCAAGTCCCATGGTGGAATAGGGTCTTTATAAGGTGGTCTCAACAGCAGAGTGCCTCTCAAAAAGGCCTTACAACACTTAGTTGAAGCCAGGGAAGAATTCTCCAATCCAATAAAGAAGTTAGAGATTGCTCCTAACTGAACACTGATGGTTGAGAAACTAGCCCCTTCATTGAAAATTGTTACTAAAAATTTAAGGAAACTTTATACAGGGTCTGAAAAAGGGTCACTATGTTTCTGATGCACCAAAAAAACAAACCTCTTCCATTTACTTCTGTAAAGTTTCCTTGTAGAAACTTTATGGGAAGACAAAAGTATATGACAGACATGGGAAGAGAGCACAGGCTGTCTGGCTTTTAAAGGAAATGGAGAAACCATGCTGTCAGCTTTAGGTTGGAGATAGCTGGATGAATCATGCCCATTGGGTGAAACAGGAAGTCTGGAATCAGATCCAGAATCCAAGGTGGGTAAAGAAGATGAGGCCAAAGAAAGGGGAAACAAATCTATTGAGGTCAGTAAGGTGCAATGAGGATGACTCTGCTCTTCAACCTGGCAGCTTTCTGCAGAAATTTGAGAATCAAGGGAGTCAGGGGATAAGCATAGAGGAGGGTGTGGGGGCCAATTGTGAAGCAGAGCATCCCTCTATGATTTCCCTAGTGGGGGATCAGGGCAAAGAAGCTGTTGCACTTGTTGTTTAGGGGAGAAGCAAAATGATCACAGCGAGGCTGGCCCCCATTGATGGAAAATAATTTCTGCCACTTTCTTGTTGAGGGACCACTCTTGAGTTCGTAGAATGGACCTGCTCAGCTTGTCTGATGTTGGACTTCCCTGGATATGCATTGCTATCACAAAGCGGTTGGAAGAAATCACCAATTGCCATGCTCTGAGGGCTTCTCAGCACAAGGGGTAAGACTTGATTTGTCCTTGTTTGTTTATGCTCATTTGTTTATGTACCAGACTACTGACAAATCGTCTGTTTGAATTGCAATTGTACCTAAAAGGAAAGACTCTTGGAATACTTGCAATGCTAAGAGCACTGCTGTCATTTCTAGGATGTTGATATGCATGTTGGCCTCTTCGGTGGACCAAATGCCTTGGACTGTTTTCCCCAGGACGTGCATCCCCACACCCAATCTGGGATGTGTCTGTGGTCACTATGGCCTTGGGCTGAGGGAGAATGAAAGGAAAGCCTTGAAAAACCTGATCTGATCAAAAGCATCACCAAAGATACCTTTTGTATGCTTGAAGTGATTTTTATTTGGACTGATGTGTTGATAAAGAATCAACCATTGAGTTGCTAGCATACACTGAATAATCCTCATGTGGAATCTTGCTAGAGGAACTAAAATTACGGCCACTGACATTGATCCTAGGGCTTGTAGAATCAACTATGCTGAAACTGTTGTACTGTGAATTATCTTCTTGACCTGGAACCTAATAGTCTGTACTTTTCCAAGAGGAAGGGAAGCTGTTACTGATACCATGTTGAAAACTGTCCCTATAAACCCCAGTACCTGAGAAGGTTCTAACTGAGATTTACTGAAATTTATGATAATTTCTAGAAGGGGCAAGTTTGAAGTACCTGATCTCTTGTTGTTAGGAGTAAATGTCTGGTCAGTGTGGTAATGAGCCAGTCATCTAGATAGGGAAACATCAGGAATCCCTGCAGTCGTAAGTGAGCTGCTACCACTGCCAGGCATTTGGTGAACACTGTGGGGGCTGTGGTGAAACCAAAGAGCAGGGCTCTGAACTGGTAATGCCTGGCTCCCAGCCAGAAGCATAAGTACCTTCTGGACTGTTTGTTCATTTTTATGTGATAGTACACGTCTTGAAGGTCTATCAAACACATCCAATCATCCTTACCCAAAAAGGGAAAAATGGACTGAACCATAACCATCTGAAACTTTGTGTGTCGAAATGATTTATTCAAGTTGCTGAGATCCAAAATTGATCTCCAGTCCCGTTTTCTTTGGCACTAAAAAGAATCTTGAGTATGTTCTGGATTCTATCTCATCTGGTGGGACCTCTTGGATGACTCTTTTCTAGCAGCTTTTGTATTTCTAGTTCTGCTATTTTCCTCTGATTGGGTGGAACATCAGGAAACTTGCATGAGAATGGAGGTGGAAGGGAAAAGGGAATTATATAACCTCTGGAAATAATCTTCCTGCACCCAGGAATCTTTTGCAATGTCTAGCTAGGTTCTCTGGTGCAGAGATAAATGACACCTGATTGCCTCCAGATGGGGATGATCAGGTGTTCTTTCAGGAATGCTCATAGGGTCTATCATAGGTTCATAGGTTCATAGGTTGGTACTAGGCTATCGGCCCTAGGGCCTATACAAGCCTAGCCATAACAATTCCCTGACTATTTCTTCCCACACTATTTACTTCCCTGGACCCCTGTCTAGCAGGGTGACTGACATGATCCCTGGGGTGAATTTCCTTTCTCTCATCCAATCATCAAGGTTCCTTTTGAAGAGGGCCAAACAGGCGCTCTGCTTGACATGTATGGGCAGACTATTCCAGAGTCTGGGGAGTCTCTGGGTCAGGAACCTATCCCTCCAGCATGTTTTGTTTATTGTGATGACAAGGTTTAGATCCCTGGAGCATGTGGCTTTGAGGGATTGGGATTTCTTTAAGTGTAGCATGTCCAACAGCTCTGGGTTTGACATGGCCTTGTATGTTAAGCAGAGATCACCTCAGAGAAGACGATATGCAACAGAGTATAGCTGGAGTTTTTTAAGACAGTCAGCATAGGGCATCTACTTTAGGCCTGTGATTTTTTTAATGAAGTATTTCTGTGGCCTTTCCAGTTGTTACAGATGTCTTGAGAGGTACATACCAAATGGGGCATTGTATTCTATAATGGGTCTAATGAGGGATGAGTACAGTGGGACAATGACCTCCTTTTTTCTGGATGAAAAGCCCTTAGTGATGAGGTGTGCCACATAGAAGGATTTCCTGACTGTTGTAGCAATGTGGTTATTGAAGGTGAGACCACTGCCCACCTGTGTCCCTAAGTCTCTTATCACACTTTCGGTGTTTAGTATACTGCCACCTATGTGGTAATTCATGGGTGCATGTTTTTTCCCAAAGGGGATAACTATACATTTCTTGGCATTGAGCTTGAGCCCATGGCTCTGGCATCAAGCATCTGTTTCTGTAAGGCCCTTTTGTAGAGTATCCACATCATTTGAGGATTCAATAATGGCTCCCAGTTTGCAGTCATCTGCGAACTTTGTTAGCTGGAGTCCCTTAGTGTTGGCCTGTACTTCAGAGAAGTAGATGCCAAACAAGAGAGGTCCCAGGACTGAACCCTGAGGTACTCCACTTGTCACTTATCTGGAGCTGGATTTGGAGTCAGCTACTTTTACAGTGTGGGTTCTGTCAGTAAGCCAGTTGGCAACCCAACCAACCCATCAGAGAAAGAATCTCTGGATCCTTGGTTTTGCAGGCCACCTCTGCTGTGTGGGCAACATCTTCCATTTGATCTCCCCCCCCCTTTGTCTCTGGGGGAACTATCTCCATGTGGATCTTAGAAAGGACCCTGGGATTTTTTGAACCACTTTTTTCATCCTCCTCATTGGTTCCTAGAGAATATCCTTTGAGAGGTTGAAAAACATACTCCCACAGCAGAGGGAGTCTTTCCATCCTGTTCACACCTGGAAAGTCCTTCTTTCACTTTGGGGTCAAATAAGGATGTTCCATCAAAAGAAGCATTGATGAAAGATGACTTGAAGGGCTCTGCAAAGTCACACAAGCACATCCATGCATGCCTCTTAATGGAAATGCTGCCTTTGAGGTACCCTCAGCTGCATGAGAGATAAGCCTCATGGATGAATTTGAAATGGACCGAAGGGTTGTCAGCTGTAAGCGGGTGGAGTTAGAAGCCTGAGCCTCAGCTGCAGTGGTCACAGAAAGGGATTTTGACAGTTCTTTAATCAAGTCCATCTGAAGTCTTGTAAAGTGTGCCAGGTAGTTCAGCGACCTGAAGACAAAAGTCGCTGAAGCATACACATGCTTCCCAAATCTGTCCAAAGCCCTAGGTTCCCTGTTAAGGGGATGGACAGTGGAAGTCTGCTCTGCAAGTTCCATCATAGTAGCCACTGCCAGGACCCTATGGTACTCCCTTACTCCAAACTCCCTTCCTGCTGGTGGTGCCAGCATCCGATTCCGTCTCTAGGATAGGTTCAACTGAATCAGGCTCCTTCCACACCCACTTAGAGATCAAATCAATGAGCTGATCAGCAGGTGGGGTTATCCAGGAGGTAGATGGGCCAAATCCAAATGCCTCCAGGAGTACTGATTTCTCTGGAGAAGGATTGTTGGAGGACCACTCATCCCTTTGTTTAAGGATCTCTAGGATGACTCTAAATGAGACTTCTTCAGGTGGTGATCCAGAGGATCCTTCCCCTTCATCGAAATTGGTACCTTCAGTGATAGATTCCTGTGGAGAATGTAAGTGCCTCCTTTTGCACTTTCTCTTCTGAGGTACTTCTTTGGTTGGATGCTCCAGAGAAGTATCAGAAGAAATGGTGACACCCTGCTGGGTAACCTGGAGAGTCTGGACTGGCTGTCTCTGTGGAGTCGAATGCTGAGGCTCAAGGTGGAGAGACACAACAGCTCCTAAAGAGAGATCCAAGTGGTGGGGGACTGTCCATCCTGCCGAAGCAGAGAGAACTCTTTCCACCACCTCAAAAGCAGAAAGTCCCAGGGAGAAGGAAGCCAAGAGAGCTGAGAAGCCACACTTCCATTCTATCAGCTCCATCTGCCTTGAAGGCATTCCACCTGAGGGAGAGGTTGGAGCCCAGCTGTCCAATGCCAAGGCTCTGAGGGGCAGAGATGGCTCCAACAACTTTGGAGTCAACTCCAACACCTTGGGTCAGGCAGTGACACTATGGCTCCAAGAGCCATCCAGCTCTGAACTCGTCAGAGCTAGAGCACTCAGAGAAATCCTTGGATCCAAGGATAAAAATATCCTTGGATCTGAACTAGACAGTCTTGGCAAACTCGGATCTAGGGGCTCTGAAGAAGACTGCCAGATCAGAGAAAGAGACGATAGTGGAGGGGTAGAACAAATCAAGGCTTCCTGACCCAAAGTGGTAGGAGCTGGGAGAACACCTATCTGGATCTGTGCCAAGAGAAATTTCCTCATCATCCTATCCACATCAGTTTTGGTCAGGCTACTGGAAGAGAGAGAGGAGGCTAAAGAAGGATATTTTAGATGCTGTCTTTCCATAAACAGGGATAGGATCCTAGACAGCACCTGGTCAATAATTAGTGAATAATGAGTTCTTGGAAGAAGCTTTGGATCTGACGTACTTGAATAGAAGTTTTTGTAGATTCTGAAAATGGCTTCAAGACAGAAGCTTTCGGATCCATCTTGTACTTCTTTTTTAGGAGATTCCATGATGATGGTGTAGAAGATCCAGATGGTCTCTGGGACTTTTTTTAATTCTCCTTAGGTATAGTTTTGGGGAGTTGAGCCCCAGTAATTGCTTCCAAAAAAGCAGAAGACAACAAACCTTTTATGATCAATTTGTTTTTGCAGTTCGCAATAGCTCTTAGGTTAAAATTCTTACATATAGATCAGTCTATGTTCAAGTGGCCTGGGCCTAGGCAATACACACATAAATTATGTGCGTCTGAGAGGGGAAGTTTATGACCACATTTTTGACATTTTTTAAACCTCAAAGGGAATTTTTCAGACATCTTTGAATGTAGAAAGAAAAATATAGAAAGAAAAGAGTTTTTTTAAATAAAAGAGAAGGGAAATAAGGGCTAGGGAGGAAAAAGTACCAACAATGGTATGCGAGTGTACACTAAACAGTGTAAAAATGTTAAACAGAAAAAGGGTAAACAGATACTAGAATACCAACAATAGTATGTATAAGTAATACACTATGTGCAAAAAAATATAAGGATGGAAAAATAGAACTATGAGACAAGAAAAAATTCACTTATCTGAAAATAAGCTGGAGAGCTCAGATGACCACATCTATTTTGTGAAAGTGGCAAACAGGATCTGGGTATATTAGGAGTTGCTGCATTATGGGTAAGAGAGAAGATCAAGAGCTTTATGGTTACCACTAGCTATAGTAACAGCTGAGTCAGATATGAACCCAACTGTTGAGGAATGAATGAAAATTGACAACATCAGATAAATATTTTTTAAAGATTTTGAGCGAATGGTTAAATTAAGGTTTTATGTATAAAGAATTATGTAATGGAATACTTAAATTCATATGGAAGAAGAAAGATAGAAGACAATTAAAAAATGGACCTGGGGATTCAATAAGCTCCATATAGGCTTTGCATGAAGTCTAAATGGAGTTTATGTTTTAGCACAATTAGCAGCAGCACTAGTTGCATATGCATGCAACGCATCGCTCTTACATGAATACAAGCAACATTTCATGGCCAGCAACAGTGTTGCTGGCCAGGAAACCCTGCAGAACAGCATGAATGCAGAAAGAACATGCATACAAGTCTGTCTACTGGCAAACCTGCTCTGCGAGATTGCATGGACAGCCACAATGACTACCAGGGGTGAAAATACTACAACTGCAGTATTAGCACATTACAGAAAAGTGTACTCAGTGCAGTGTACACTATAACAAGTATTTCCAGACTGAAATAATAGATGTTGGCGTGATCAGCAAGGGCAAATACAATGCAACATAAATACACTAGGCAGGGAAAGTGTACTGATTAAAATGGCTACAGACAAGAATGATTGGAATGAAGAAAGAGAAAGAGGGCATGTACAATGTGGCAATGTATGTAACATAGGATATATCATTGTATGTAGACTTCCAAGACAAGTCAGTAGCATAACATTAAGCACATATGTACATAGCACAGTATGCACTGCTGTTTACACCTCCTGCGTGAGTATATGCATATCACCACACATGATAACACATATGTGACTGTCACCAATGTTTACATATCAATGGAGATGAATGGTTGTGATATAAACATCACTGACATGCTCACTGGAGAGGACATTTAGCACCAGCCAGCAACTTAAAATCAGCAACACCTTTTATTTAATATTATTTCATTAAGGAGCAGACGAGGAAAAACTATTGGTAGTTACTTTAATCATTATAAGAAAAGCCATAAAATGGACACACAGAGAACAATAGATTGTATCCCTGTGGTGGGTTGCCAACCATGTGGGCATTGTTCTGCACGTAAGTATGTTTTAAAAACAAAACAGTTTACATCTAGGAATACCCCCAAAGTTTTTGATATTCTTTTTTTTTGGTACTTGCTGTTCTGACTGGGTAGTTTATTTAGCTACTTACCCATGTTCTGCTTTTTATGTAAGACAGATGTCCAGACAACTAAAAACTCAGATTTTTGTGCATATGAGTGACATTAGAAAATGGCCACCTGTCTAATGCATTATATAAACATGTCCAGAAACATCCTTCTGCTGTGTTTATTTTCATTATTATTGACAGGATTAATCTAGCTTCATGTAATAAGTTAGGTTAGCAGGGTATCCTGAATAATATAGCAATAACCCATGCCTGGGTGTGGGTAATGCTGGATTTACCCACGGTTGGCGTGGTTTGGTCCCGAGGGTGAAGCCCGAGAAACCAAACAAAGCCAAGCGTGGGTAAATACAGCATTACCCACACCCAGAAGTGGGTTATTGCTATTATACCATGACATTATTTAAGAAAAGAAACTATTACTTTTCTTAAATAATGGCATAATATAATGCCTGTTTGCTGCCCTTCCGCAGATGTCTGGCATCCGCGGCAGTTCTGATGTACTGCGCGCCTGCACAGTACATCAGAGCTGTGGGCAAAAGCAACGGAGAAAGTAAGATCTCCGTTGCTTTTTTTTACTGTTTCGCTATGTTAAATGGGTTTAACATAGCGAAACAGCTTTAATATAAGCAACAGAGATGTCCGTTGCTTATTTTAAAACTGTCTCGCTATGTTAAACCCATTTAACATAGCGAAACAGTAAAAAAAAAGCAACGGAGATCTTACTTTCTCCGTTGCTTGTTTTTTTAAAACTGTCTCGCTATGTTAAACCCATTTAACATAGCGAAACAGTAAAAAGCAACGGAGATCTTGCTTTCTCCGTTGCTTTTTTTTTAAACCTGTCTCGCTATGTTAAATGGGTTTAGCATAGCGAGACAGCTTTAAAATAAGCAACAGAGATCTCCGTTGCTTATTTTAAAGCTGTCTCGCTATGTTAAACCCATTTAACATAGAGAGACAGTGTTTTAAAAATAGAGTTATACTAACGGAAAAAAGTCTGGGTGACCGGACCTTTTTCCATTAGTATAACTCGATTTACAATGTGCACGCTGGCCAATCAGCGTGCACGTTTTGGAATATTAATGGGGGGTCATGGTATAATAAGGAATATTCCTAGATAGTGAGATTGGGGGCTTTATTTTCACTGGGGCTCAATGAAGTGATGCTGTTTCTTTAAATGGGTGGTGATTCTCTAATGGTTTTCTATTACTTGTATATTTAAATGTGACATTGTTGTTTGGAACTTTAACACTGATGAAGGCATGGAGTTGCCAAAACTGGTCTGTTCCTTAATGAAATAAAATTAAATAAATGGTTTTGCTGATTTGAAGTGCTGGCTGCTGTTGTTTGGATTCATCATTTTGCCTTTGCACTTGGCTGTACCTGCATGGACTTTTGTATTCAGTGACATAGCAACACACTCGTGGACAACTGCTGACAGAAGCAGGCACAATCAAAAGCAATTTAAAAATATTAACAACATTAATCTGTGACATTGCTAGAATATGTAAGTTTAAGTTGGCATACATGTTTTGCAGGAACAGATGTGTACAACCATAACGATTTCCAGTATTCTACAAGGGGAATTCACACCCCTTTTTCAAAAATAGACTGTCTTCGGAGGGATTAAGTGGGACAGTTTTAAGACTGTAGTTGAATTCAAGGGCAAGGCAAATCTGGCCATTTGAGCGGTTTGCATGACACATAAGCCCCATACATGGAAGGATCAAACCCATGCCATCAATGTTGTTAAAGATCTCTTTATTTACTGGGTATAATACACAAAGCCGTATCACACATGCATCGTGTACAACACCTTGAAGGGAAATCTTCACTGTCAATTCCTAATACGTATGCCTAACAATGAATAGTTCTGTATGAGGTGACAAGATGTGTGCAAGTTCACTATGCCAAATGTGGGTCTATATCACTTTATTGAAGACCCAATTTAATTGTTATTTGTCAACCCAGTTAATCGAAAGCTAAATTTGCTGAAGGATCTCTTCAGTGAATTTTTTCTTGGGAAAGAAAGTAGTTGGCCATCATCGGGAATTTGCCCTTTTTCCTCACTGTAGTGTGATCTTGGAGTTGGTATATTTAGTTAGGGGGGGTGTGGGGCCTAGCCCCCCACTTTGCTGGGTTTTAAATTTTGTAGTTTTTGTGATGGTTGGTAGGTGGCTGACTAGTTTCTTTACCAGGGAAACATTTGCTAAAGAGATCCTTCAGTGAATTTAGCTTTTAATTAACTGGGTTCCACAAATAGCGATTCTCTAAATTATGTCTTCAATAAAGTGATATAGACCCCCAAATGTAATATACTTGACTGGTTAACATATGTATCGGCCATATGGATAGCAACACTTACAATCTAGCAAAATTTCAAGCTCCCAAAAACCTGAGAACTCTGCTGTGTACACAGAACTATTTATAGAAACCCTATACACATATGTTAATAGCTGCATAGAGGCAGCAGTATCCAACAGGAAGAAGAACAGAACTAACTAAAAAAACAAGCCACCCTGGTGGAATCACAACATCAATAGGCTGTATAACAGAAGGAAGACAACTATGGCAAAAATTAGGAGGGGCAGTGTAGGATAAAAGCACACTCACCAAACTAAACAAATAACTCAGAGGACAAATAAGTCTACCAAAAAGGCAAATTTGGCCTTCCAGGGGAAGGACAGCCACAAGTCATTCTATAGCTATGTTCACAACCTTAAAGGCAATACACAGTTGTGTGCAAAGGTAATTGTAAATGGAGCCACCTACACTGAGCCAGAAGGTATAGCAAACCTACTGGCTGACAATTTCAGCTCCAACACTACCCATTTCTCCCCATCAACCTTCTGTCAAGAAATACCATCAAATATAACTCCACCTCTTATCACTAGGGAACAGGTCCTTAATGCTCTCTCTAATGCCAAGAACACTACATCACTGGGAACAGAAAATATTCCAGGATGTCTTCTAAATAGCATGAAACATGATCTATCGGACCTTCTGGAATTGCTATTAAACTGTAGCCTGCAAACAGGCTTCATGCCTTATGAGTGGAGAACAGCAACAGTCATCCTTTTGCGCAAAGGTGGGCCATCTACAGACCCTGGAAACTACAGATCCATAAGTCTCACTATACTCATATGCAAAGCAGATGGTGTCAGGATGGCATTAGCTAAATGTGATTATTACTGCATATGTGACAAACAATGACTACAGTAAAGTATGTGTCTTTTAACAATTTTTATCATTAATGCCTACCTCTATATAGTTGTACATCTATTAGCTGCTTTGCAGGCCTCACTGCAAATCACAATTTAATTGTGTGTATAGCTTTCTAGAAATGACAAAGGATGGTACGTGTTTTGAAATTATTATTCTGACTCCACAGATATGCTATTTGTGTATGGCTACATATCTTGAAAAATGTGCATACTATGCTTTGTCATTAGTAAGGACAGTTTGCACATTACATTAGATGAAGATTTCATTCATCATGACTTCTAAGATGGCTGCACACTGATCATCAGCTTAACTTCAGCTATCCCAGTGTGAAAACAGAAACTCAAAAAAGAAAGCCAGTGGACTTTTATTTCTGGGTGAATTTCAGTAACTGGCTAGTAAGTGCACTGCCTGGGTGCCAGGAAAAAATAAATGCAGAGAACCTGAAAGAAAATCAGATACAAAAGGTGAGGAAAAAACACTGACTGGAAAAGTACTGCAGCTGTTCAGCAAAAAGCAGTGCAAGCTCCAGACATTACCTCTGATAATCTAGAGAAAAATCTGAGACAATAGCACACAGATCTGATTAAAATAAATGAAACACTCATGGAGTATATCAACTCAAATAACAAAAGGCTGGAAAAAATGGAAGAAGCTTTAAACAGATATTCAGATGTGGTGATAAAACTGCAAAAATCAAGGTAGAAATGAAGAAAAGTCTGACTGAATATGAGACTGCTCAAGAAGAGGTGTTTATAAAATGATAAAATTAGTGGGCAGAGCACACAGGGAAAACCTGAGTTTTTTGTTGTATCAGAGAAGCTAGAAAGAACAGACTTTATTAGTTTTATGAAAGCACAAATAAGCAACTGGACTGGTATTCCACTGCAGGAGTTCTTAACTGAAAGAACACATCATGTGTGTGCTCCAAACCTGACCTTGAGAAAGCAACCTAGACCTTTAATAGTAAAGATTCAATCCTACCAGCAGAAGGAGTTGATTCTGACAAAACTGTGGCAGAAGGACAAAGTACTAAAAGTAGGAGACAGCAGAGTTTTGTGGAGAATGATTACCCAAAGTACACCACGCAGAAGAGGGGTAAATTTATTCCACTATTCAGGGACTGTTGAGAAGCAGTCATGAAATTCAAACTGCTGTACTCAACTATCTTCAAAATATTCTTTCCTGGAGGGACAAAATCATTTTTATGCAGTACATGCTAAAGAAGAAATATAAAAGCTTTTCCAAAAAAAAAAGCGAGCTGTAAAACAGAAGGAGATTCTGCTTCTTGTTCTAATGGTAATAAAGACCACAGAGAGACTGCTACAGTAAATCCTTTTCCAGTGTTTAATCAGAAAATGCTTGAGAGAAGGAAAAAAGCACAAGAGTCAACTAGACAAATTGAGAGTGCATTGAAAATGAAGCAGAGGCAGGCTATGGGAAAGGGAGATGAACAGGAATAAAACCAATAACTTGGAAATTGACAAATGTGGGATTACAAAGCAATAATTATATTTGTGAAACATGAAAGAACAAGAAAATCTGGAAATAATGGACTTTTTTGACTTTGTTAAACTTGTACGGACTCTAAAGCACATGCCGTACATCATGTCATTAATTTCAAGAAAATACTTAGAAGAGAGGAAGAGGTGCGAGAAAGTTAACTGTAAGTAAAACAATTTTCTTTCTTAAAAGTAATATTTTATAATGCATGTTCTTCTTTGCACACTATAAAGTAAAGTTTTCTCCGTTATTTTTAAGTGTAATAGGGATACTAATGTAAACAGGTGCTTCTGTTTTTTTTCCTCCCTTCTTCTCTGTTTCTCCTTGTTTTTTTAAAGAAATGCATGCACTGCAATGTAAAAAAAAAAAAAGAAGAAAAGTCTGTTCAAAAGAGCATGGCAAAAGAAAAAATGATGTACTTTTTCTCATTCTTGCATAGGGGAAACAAGTTTTAACAGAAAACAAGTACATTAAGAACAGTGAATAGTATAAAGCTTTTTTTAGCAAATAAATGTATGCTTTTGGTAGCAACTTTGCATCCGGTCTTCGTGTTTCCACAGAAACAGTCAAGTAAAGAGGAGTGCCTAAGGGATAATGTTTTCTGGAAACATTCAAGTGTTCTCCTATCTGGGAGAGCTATAAAGATAAGACAAAACCAGACAACACTTAGTAGAAGCACAGGCTGTACCATGTGTCTTAGCATGGATAACCTTTCTTTTAGGTTATCCAAGTCAGTGAGTGTCGCTGTCAGTTTGGGACACATGTTCCTATTAGGAAGGTAAAACTTCAATATTTGAAAATGTACATAGTTTTGTGTGTTAGTATTAAGTTAATATGCTTTAGGGGTATTGAGGGGGTTGTTTGTTTTTTCTTTGAAGGCTTTCAATAAAATAAAAAGTTTTGTAAGATGTGGCACAGGCTCAAATGGATATGATAAGAAACTACTGTATAAAAGTTCAACCTGCCAAACATTAGTGTATGCATGTAACACAAAAGCTATAACTAGATACTTAACAAAAAAGCTGTTATACATAAAAGGTGGGAATAAAAACTTTTTAACATAATGATGCTTTCTGTAATGTGTTTAAATGTCAATGGTATCATAGATAAAACAAGTATCTGGGAACATATTTTCTGGGAGTGTAATGAGTTGGCAGACTTTAAAGATTCTCTGCAGACTGCTGTGTCGGAGATGCTGGGTGAGCAAATTGGTGTAGCTAAGGGAATGATTTTTTGAGCTATGATATAGAATCAGAATTGCCTAGACATAGTAAGGCCTTGCTGAGTTTAATTATGATGGCTGCCAAAAAAGAAATTACTAGAAAATGGAAATCAAAGTCTAAATCAAGTTTACTAGAAGTAGCGAAGATAGTACAAGAGATAAAATAATTGGAATTGGGATCTTTAGGAAAGGGCAGGAGCAAATTACATAGGAAAAAATGGGATGAGTGGGATCAATACCTGCAGAGGATGAATGAATTTTAAAAGAAGACAGGAAATGAATGAGCTATGTAATGGTTGAATGACAATGACTGGATATATTATAAGTGATGTATAATGTTTGCAGCTGCAGTTGCATCAGCATTGTTTGTAATGTATAATGTTTTTACCTGAAATTGTGTTGGTATGGTTTATTTTCATTTATATAAATGTAAGATTGTCTATATCATACATAATAATTTAATAAAGATGTTTCCTGTTTAAAAAAATGGTCTCACAGATAAATACAAAAAAAAAAGAAACAGTAGTGAACTATATTTAAAAATGCAGAGTGCAAATAGTTATAGGAGACACACCTGAAAAGAATTGAACATGTGAATTTGATAAAGAAAGGTTTTCAGGATGGTTATCCAGCAGAATGCCTGCGACAAATGAAAACAGGAGTACTTATAGTAATTGTAACAGGAGCTCCATTCATGACAGAAGAGGATAAAAAATATAATAATGGTAGATTTGTAGGACTAAGGGGCTACTGGCAAGGGAGGTGGATTACACTGGAATGTATTTATATTCCACCTAAAACTGCTATAATGCAGCTTAAGAAAATTCTGGGAGAAATAATCAGCTTTCAGTAAGAAATATTACTTAGAGGTGGGGACTGGAATTTGATTTGCAGCAGTGAATATGTGTCAGGGGGCCAGAAGGGAAAACATAACAAAGGAAGGTAGATTTTTGTAGAAATTTATTAAAATATTTGGCATGGAAGTTGTGAATTCAGTACTAGAAGTTCAGAGTGAATTTACATATTATTCTTCTAGATACAAAAACTGGGCTAGGCTAGATAGAATTTACATTTCACAGGAACATGTGCATTTAACTGAAGGCCTTGATGTGCACCCAATAACTATTTCAGATCATGCAACTATAATAACTAAAATAAAAACATAGGGTAATGAAATAAAAATGAGACGCTGGTGCTTTCCCGCCTATCTGTTGAAAAGAGAGGAATTTAAGGAATGGGTTGTGGAGATTATTCAGGAGCTATTAGACAGCATAGAAATTTCTTTTGAAAATATAGCTAGGGAGTGGGATAACATTAATGTGGAGTTTAAAAATAGTGTGGAAATAAAAGAAAGGGAGCTATGGTTAAAAAGTAACAAGAATTATTTAGAGGGACTGACAATTGTTAAAGTATTGCAGGATAAGGGGAATCTCACAAAACAAGAAAAGGATCAACTGCAGAATGCTAAGCAGAAAATAAGGGATTACCTCGCTAATATGCACAAGTTTAGAAAGATTGCTGTTAAGCAACTGTTTTTTTTTTATAATAAAAGCAGAACACAAAAACTCTTTGCACAATGACTTGGGCAACAAAATGTAAAAAGGACTGTGTTGCCAAGCTTAGGGATCCTATAACAGGGAAGGTAACAATAGATCCTGTGGAGGTATTAGAAATATTTTGTAAGTTCTATGAAAGTCTGTATAAAGCAGAGAAATATGGAAATCAAGAAAATATACAAATGAAAACGTTTATGGCAGAATAAAATCTGCCAGTTTTTGAAGTAGTTGAGACTCAATTATTAACAGTTAGGATAGAAGGAGATGAATTAAAAATTGTGATGTATAACCAATGGATATTTGCCCTCTTTAGGTATTACAGCTACCACTGCTTTCTTCCAGGATGTTGGTATTAGATATTTTTGCTTGCAGGTTGCCCTCAGTCGGCCTGATTAACAAAGTCTTGGGTCATGCATCGGTTGCTGTCCCTTCTTCCATGACGTCAGGTCGTCAGAGGTATAAAACATGCAGCTGACGCCATTACATCAGTTTTTCTTGCCCCAGATGTCAGGTGCCCCCCTAATGGGAAGCAATTAAACATAAAAGCACAAAGATATACCTCCAACAAAAAAGCAAACACACCAAAAAAGCTTTTAAGCATAGTCAAGGAAAGTAGAGGTATAGCCAAAAGAAGTTAGGGGGCTGGAGGGAGGGTAACCAGGACTGCAACAGTGAATACACTTGAACATCTACATTTATGGTAAGTGTACACAACTGTACTATGTTCTTTGTGTTTCACTGTTGCAGTCATTACATTTCGGTAGATTCCCAAAGCTATGGATGGGAGGAGGAGTTTAGATAGCATTAGGGCCAGCTATATGGCCCAGCAAGATTGCAGTGGCAAAGCCAGCTCTGGATTTAGAGAAAATTGGCAAATGATAATTCTTGGTGAAAGTATGTACAGAACTCCAGGTAGCAGCTTCTAGGATGTCCCTGGTAGGGACGCCTCTGAGAAAGGCTGTAGAGGTAGATGCAGCCCTGGTGGAGTGCCCTGGTGGCGCTTTACACGCTGAAAAAGTACAATGTGGGATTCAAACCTATGTAAAAAAGAGAATACATATATTTCCACATAACTATTTTTCCTCACTGCCACAGAAGAAGTATTGACCAGACATGGTCATTACTAATATACACCTTAAAGAGTGAGTGGTGCTGTACTTCAGTTAACCATGAAAGTGTGTGACATGACAAGGTCCTGGTTTATGCATTCTCAGGTGTGATGCGGGAGTAATATGTGGCAATATACTGGAAATGATTATACTTTCAGTGTAGATTTTTGAGTTATGTTTCAGACCACACAATACATTCTGTTTGACAGATATAGTTGTGTTATGGGAGGTGTGTAAATGATTCTCGGTAAACTATGAAGCTTGTCCCAGGTATGAAAATGCATTTATAATTACAGAATCATAACTATCATGTTACACCAGTTATACATATAATATATATGATACCAAGTATATGCTCAATCAACCTGCTATACATAGTTATTGTTATGTATAATTAACTTTATGTTATTATTTTTGCTAAAAATTATAGTGAGACACAATTAATAAAAAGTGGAATGTGCTGGATTAAGACCCTGGCACACCTTTGTTCTAGCCATGAACTTACACCTGGTGCCAAAGGGAAAGGTAGACATTAGGTGTATTTTTTACAGTCAGTACTATCCAGAGTGCTGATGGCTACACATCACCACTTATCCTACTTGATTGAAGGAAGGCAACACTGTTTCAGTTTTTTCCTTAAGAAGTGAACCATGTTTCCACAGAGGTAAGCAATGCACAAATGTCACAGGCAATAGCAAATATAAATTCTTTCTGTTATTGCTCATTATCATCATTCCTCAGTAAAAATAAGAACTGTGGAACTCAAACCACAGTCTACCTATATTATCTATTATGTACCTCACCGTATTTACACCTTGTACTACACACAGTTGGGTCACAAGTGTAATTACTGCTTTCATTATCTTTCAAGGTGCTGACTGCCATGCAGTGCCACTAGGCGTGTTTGTGCTTCCTACGGCTCCTGACATTCATTTTTAATTTTTTATACACTTATCTGTGTTTACAGTAAGCCACGCACTGTGCAAATGTTGAAGACCAAAAATGAGAAAAACAATTAAAGTTAAACAAATGTTAAACAATCACACAGCTCTAGATTTGACCTATCAGATTAATGAAATTACAAAGCACAGCTGGAGTGTGTTATTTGTCTCTCTCTGCCACAGACACAGCTTTGCAACAGGAATCAAATCATGTGCATATAAGCAATTCACATTTTCTCTTCATATTAACAGGACATACACTTGTACATTCTCAGTTGGTTGTACATGTATAGCTTACATATTTAGTGCAATAAGTGATCACACAACCATTTATGAATATGTTTGCACAAATGCAGCTCTGCCTTCTCTTTGCTTTGTGTTCATTTTGTATCCTTTTCTTTTAAATGTGTGATAAAAATACATGATAGGAAACAACAGTTTTCAGCAAATGCAGGAGAGTTTCGCTATTAGTGAACAAAAATGATAAAAGTGTGGTGTTTTGTTTCATTTTAAACCTCATTAAAGTTAGTTCCAAACTTTGTAAGTGTATCCTCACTGACACACCCACTGCAGTGAAATATGTCTGAATGGCTATTGTGTTTTCCGTCTCTCTCACACTAATCATTCAAGTTCCAAGTCATTAGCAACCAACAATGCTGTAGAGATTACACTATGTTTGCATTTGATACACAAAGTCAAATGTTTGATATTCAGCAATTCTAATGAGCTCACACTGCATTTGCATCTTCACAGTACTCAGAGGCCTGAATATACAGTATGAAAAGGTAACCGTGTAGCTAGGGAACCTGAAGGTGAGGAGACCTGTGTATTTGGACAAAACAGAAGTTTGATATTCCTTTGAAGGTAATTTATCTGCAAAGAAGGCTTATAATTTTGCTAAGGTATGTTTTCATTATTCAAGTACATTCTAGATTTTGTAAAATCTTACAAATGCATTTATATATCCAGGAGAAAATGGAACTTTTATCTATATGCACTTCTTATACTTGACTGTTTGCATATGCATTTTTTGCAGGCATTTACATTTTTGAGATAGATAGGTTATACTTTCAGCATAACTATTATATTTAAAATTTGATTTTACAATGTTCTGTGTTATTGAAGAGAACTATAATGTACATGTTGCTGACACTGGTGTTATGCTTCTGAGATGGTCCAGGGCAACCTCCACAGGATTAGTGGGCACAGTGAAAAGTGACTGGCATTCATAAATTGTACACATCCTGATAATTATGTGGAAAACACACACACACACACACACACATATATATATAAGAGGTGGCGAAAGCTAAGGATAGGGCATATGGAGAGTTGTACGAGAGATTGGACACTAAAGAGGGAGAAAAGGACCTGTACCGATTAGCTAGACAGAGGGACAGAGCTGGGAAAGATGTGCAGCATGTAAGGGTGATAAAGGATAGTGAGGGAAAGGTACTCACAAGAGAGGAGAGTGTGTTGAGTAGATGGAAAGAGTATTTTGAGAGGCTGATGAATGAAGAGAATGAGAGAGAGAGAAGGTTGGATGATGTGGGGATAGTGAATCAGGAAGTGAAACAGATTAGCAAGGAGGAAGTAAGGGCAGCTATGAAGAGGATGAAGAATGGAAAGGCTGTTGGCCCAGATGACATACCAATGGAAGCATGGAGGTGCTTAGGAGAAATGGCAGTGGAATTTCTAACTAGATTGTTTAATGAAATTTTGGAAAGTCAGAGGATGCCTGAGGAGTGGAGAAAAAGTGTTTTGGTACCTATCTTTAAGAATAAGAGTGATGTGCAGAGCTGCAGTAACTACAGAGGGATAAAACTGATTAGTCACAGCTTGAAGTTATGGGAAAGAGTAGTGGAAGCAAGGTTAAGAAGGGAGGTGATGATTAGTGATCAGCAGTATGGTTTCATGCCAGGAAAGAGCACTACAGATGCAATGTTTGCTCTGAGACTGTTGATGGAGAAATACAGAGAAGGTCAGAAGGAGTTGCATTGTGTCTTTGTAGACTTGGAGAAAGCATATGACAGGGTGCCTAGAGAAGAGTTGTGGTATTGTATGAGGAAGTCGGGAGTGGCAGAGAAGTACGTAAGAGTGGTACAGGATATGTACGAGGGTAGTGTGACAGTGGTGAGGACTGCAGTGGGAGTGACAGATCCGTTTAAGGTGGAGGTGGGATTACATCAAGGATCAGCTCTGAGTCCTTTCTTATTTGCAGTGGTGATGGACAGGTTGACAGATGAGATCAGACAGGAGGCCCGTGGACTATGATGTTTGCAGATGACATTGTGATCTGTAGTGAGAGTAGGAATCAGGTTGAGGAGACTCTGGAGAGGTGGAGATATGCTCTAGAGAGCAGAGGAATGAGGGTCAGCAGGGCTAAGACAGAATATATGTGTGTAAATGAGAGGGAGGGTAGAGGAATGGTGAGGATGCAGGGAGTAGAGTTGGTAAAGGTGGACGAGTTTAAGTACTTGGGATCAACAGTTCAGAGTAATGGTGAATGTGGAAGAGAGGTGAAGAAGAGAGTACAGGCAGGGTGGAATGGGTGGAGAAGAGTGTCAGGAGTGATTTGTGACAGACGGGTATCCGTAAGAGTGAAAGGGAAGGTCTACAAGAGTGTAGTGAGACCAGCTATGTTATATGGGTTAGAGACAGTGGCATTGACAAAAAGGCAGGAGTCAGAGCTGGATGTGGCAGAGTTAAAGATGTTAAGATTTGCAATCGGTGTGACTAGGATGGATAGGATTAGGAATCGGTATATTAGAGGGTCAGCTCATGTTGGACAGTTTGGAGACAAAGCAAGAGAGACGAGATTGCGTTGGTTTGGACATGTGCTGAGGAGGGATGATGGGTATATTGGGAAAAAGATGCTAAGGATGGAGCTGCCAGGTAAGAGGAATAGAGGAAGGCCTAAGATAAGGTTTATGGACGTGGTGAGAGAGGACATGCAGGCGGTTGGTGTGACAGAGCAAGATGCAGAGGATAGGAAGAAATGGAAAGAGATGATCCGCTGTGGTGACCCCTAACGGGAAAAGCCGAAAGAGAATGATGATGATATATATATATATATATATATATATATATATATATATATATATTGCTTCTGTGGTATTCCCTGGTTTGAACAAACCTTCGTTTGTTTGGTGTTTTGGGGGTCGGGGAGCCACCTACCACTCAGTGGTCCAAGAAGAGAAGTGCATTTCAAATGTTTTTCTTTTGAAAATTGTAGGCATACTGATATTTCCATGTGAAACATATATATACATTACTTATGTGGTATTCCTTGGTTTGCACAAACCTTTGATTGTGTGTGAGTGGGAGATGGGACAACCATCTAACATTAAGTTGTACTAAATGAAAAGTGTATTTCAAGTGCTTAATTTTGAAAAAAGGGTGCACAGATTGATTATGTTTTATAGAAATACATTCATTATGTGATATGTAACTGTTTTGTCCTTCTCTGTATAATGTCACATAGGATTATAGCACCCAAGCCTACAAATCCATGAAAATCCCCTTTCAGTGACATGGAAAATAAAGTCATAATACAGGTCATGGAGCCTTTCTACTTGAGAGAGGACATGGGGATATGGCTGCCAGAAAGGAGATTTGGAACCAGTTAGTCAACGATGTCAGTGCAGTTGTTGGTCGCAGTTGAAATTATGATCAGGCATGTTATTGGGCCACTGATATGATTTCATCTGCCTGGAGGAGGGCAGCTGCAGTTGCCCAAGAACAGCTGGCTATGGGGTGGTCCTGCTACCAAGCCACAACTGACAACAAATGAGGAGTTCTTGTCCATTGTCAGAAATCCAGACAGCTTAGTGGAGACTGTGCATCGTGTGCTTGATGTCAGTGCTGATGTGGTTGGGAGGACAAGTGTTTCCCAGGTGCAGGTTATCCCAGGTGCAGGTACCAGGTAATCTTACATATGGCAACATTTATATTTGCTTGTAGAATAAAATATATAATGTGATTACTTCTCATGATGCACTTTTTGTATCTGTACCTATTGACAAGTAGTAGAGTTATACAAGAGAGTTGCTCAGTACACATGGGTGTGGGTGGATGTCCCAGCAAGGTTTCAGTTTCAACTATATCGTACAGGACATATAGGTGATTGTGTATTCACTGTCCCCCTGTTATTCCCATGATGATGCTTAATTACTTTATTTTCTTTGCTTCATTTTTTCCAGGACCATCTTCTCTGCAAAGTGTGGAGACATCTGCACATGGTAAGCAAATGTTTGCTTATTACTTAAGCATTATTTAGATATATAATTATCTGTATGTATGCATGAGGAGGGTGTAATAAGCTTCTATATTGCTGTATCATCTGTGATTGCGTGACCAGTGTTACTTTTTTATCATCTATATTGGTTTAATATTTAGTATAGTAGCAATTTCATTCCTGTGTTTGTTGCTTATTAACACACATGATCTTGACAGTGGAAGTGTGGGACTCCTACCACCTAATGTTGGAGTATCAGTAGGCTATGATGATGATGGTGGCCAAAGAGAGGCACAGTCAGGGGGTCCAGAGGTTGAATCTGATACTGAGGTTGTGATTCACACATCCCCTGGATTTCCTTTAGATGCAGTCAGTATGTCTACCCATATCCATTCCACTGAGCCCTCAGACAATGGACAGGTTGAGGATGACACACTTGATTAGGGTAGTTTGGTGGAGGGTGACACGCTTGATCAGGGTAGTGTGGTTACTGCAGCTTCAGTTCTAGTTGACTCTGACAGTAGCCAAAGTATGGTCAAGGTACCATGCAGGAGGGTTGGTAGGGGTGTTCGGAGGAGGCCTGATCCTGGAGTGTCTTTACATGCCACGTGACGTACGTTTAGGGCTGTCATAGAGGCACAAGCACATTCCACTAGGGTCTCCAAGGACATGCTTAGTGTTCTAGATGTGGCACAGGCTGGCATGTGTGACTGCCTCTGTTTTTTTTTTATTTCTACAAGTCTTTTGGGTTTCTTATACCATGACAGGAATGGACCCCATTCCTAAATCAAAGTACAATTAAAGTTCATGAAATTAGTATTGTTTCGATCTTTGATGTTAGCCAAAAGTGCTCTTCAGAGAACCCCGCAATGTGCCCAGTAATGGCTCCTTCTGTAATTCGTATGGAGTTACATGGATTGGTAACATATCTAAATCTGATTGTAAATTATTTTTTATAAGACCTGTTGCTCCTACTACTATTGGAACTGTCTGGGTATCTTTCTTCCACATTGCTCTCATTTCTGCCTGCAGATCCTGGTATTTTATGACTTTGTGTCTCTCTGTATGCAAGACACTATAGTCACTGGGTGTGACGATTTCAATGATCAATGTTATGTTTGTCTTCTTTTCTTGGACCACTATATCTGGTTTTCTAGCATCTATCTTTTGAACAGTTGGTAATGGGTGAACCCATGTGATATAAACTTCAGCACTTTCTATGATGCTTTGTGGCTCATGTTCCCAGTGTTTTTCAGCCACTTTGATACCATAATATTTGCACAATCCCCAGTGCAACAGTCTCACCACCTTATTATGCCTTTCAGTATACAGTCCTTCTGCCATTAGTGTGCCACAACCAGCAACAAGGTGTGTGACTGTTTCCAATTCGGTTTTACAAAACCTACATTTGTCTGTTTTTCCCACATGTTCAATGGATTTTGTAAACCAGCGTGTAAGTAGCCCACTATCTTGGGCTGCCAATATTAACCTTTTATTTCGTGGTTTGAATTCGCCTCTCCTTAACCATTCCTGTGTTCGTTCTTCATCAACATGAGGCTCTTCCAGAAGTTTTTTATACTTGCAACTATATTTATGTTTTTTCAATATTTCTTGCCTTCTCACCTGGTCCTTCACCTTATATTCTTTCTTTTGCTTTATTTGGCACATTCATTTGCTACCTGTTTTTTATCTACGTCTGGTTTGATTTCCATTCCTGCTAGACATTGATATGCTTCTGCTAAATTAAGCAGAGAAGTCATCTTAGATTTATTCTCCTCATGTTTCAAAACTTTCACTACATTTGGATCTTGTGAGGTTTAGTAGATATGTGTGGAGTCCCATCATTGCAGATCTATACATGTAATCAATTTCATATAAGGGTGGCGCAGTGGTGCAGCGGTTAATGCTGTCGCCTCACAGCAAGAGGTTCTCTGGTTCGATTCTCGGCTGGGTGCCTTCTGTGTGGAGTTTGCATGTTCTCCCTGCGTTCGCGTGGGTTTCCTCCAGGTACTCCGGTTTCCTCCCACATTCTAAAGACATGCTTCTGGAGCATTTCTCCCCGGGCCTCCGCTGAAAACAGGATCTGTGGAACCTAGTCGGACTTTCCTGGTCAACAAATGTTAAATAAATAAAAATGGAGGTCCATCCCTCCTTCGGAACGGGGAATATATAATCTTGGTATACACTGATTTTTATTAATCATTTGGTGAGCATGAAGCATCCTTCTTGTTTTAATATCTAATCTATCCAACACTTTTTGGGGCCAGTCAATCACTCCAAAACTGTACGTTAGGACAGGAAGAGCAAACTGATTTATAGATTGGATCTTGTTCCTAGATGTCAATGCTGTTCTCAGGATTAATTTAAGTCTTCTAAAGTATTCCTTACTGAATTTTATTCGCATTTGTTCATGTTTTATTGTTGATCCTTCATCAATTCCCAAGTATTTATACACTCCCTCTTGCTTAAGTTCTTTTATATCACATTCTTGTCCCAAACTGATGTTTTCCTGGTACTGCAGTTTTCCTGCTTTAAATGTTGCTTTTGCACATTTATCAAGACCAAATGACATTCTAATATCATCTGAGAAAATTTTGACAACCTGCAGCTGTGCTTTCAGTTCCTCATCTGATGAGCTATACAGTTTTAAATCATCGACAAAGAGAAGATGGAAAGTCATTAGACTTTGTTGTTTTCTAGCAACCAAATTGTAGCCATGGCCTAAGATGTTAAGTAAACAGCTTAATGGATTAATGGCAAGGCAGAATAGCAATGGTGACAGAAAGTCACCCTGTAATACCCCCTTTGAATTTTTATCCCTGGGATAATAATCTGTCCTTTATCATAGCTTAATTGCAAAGTGGTCTGCCATTGTTTCATGGCTACTGTAACGTAGTCAATCAGTGTAGGGTGTATCTTATACATTTTTAAGCACTCTTTCATGAATGTGGGATACTATCAAATGCTTTTTTTGTAGTCAATCCATGCCATACTTAGATTCTTCCCCTTTTTACAGTTCTCCACTATAACTTTATTTAACAACAAATGATCCTTTGTTCCATATGACTTTCTATTATTGCCCTTTTGTTCTACTGCCATAATTGAGTTTTCTTGTAAATGACTATAAACTCTGTCGGTGTCAATTCCCATGTATAGTTTATACGTCATCTTAAGGCAAGTTATTGGTCTATAATTTTTAGGGCAGCTTGCAAGTTCACTCTTAAGTAAGAGCATTGTTTTGCCTGTTGTTAGCCAGTGTGATGTCTGTTCGGGGTGCACATATAAATAGTTCTTACTCAAGGTTAAATCCTTGTGCAAAGATGTTAATACTTTTAACCAAAAGTTAGGTACTGTATCCGGGCCTGGTGTTTTCCAATTAGAGTCTTTTCTTAACTTTGTTTCAATCTCTCTGGCTGTTATTTCATCTCATTTCATATCCTGTACCTTTAAACTTCTTATTCTTTCTTTTACTGCTTTTATCCATTTAGCATCTTTGTATGTTCCACAGGATCTTCATAGATACTTCTCCAAAATGTATCTACTTCCTCTTTTTTTTGGCGGTCTTTCAATTTCTTTTACTTTATTTCCCAGTTCTCTATAAAACTTTTTTTGGGCATTCAATAAAGTGCTTATTTTGTA
Source organism: Protopterus annectens (assembly GCF_019279795.1). Classification (NCBI taxonomy): domain Eukaryota; kingdom Metazoa; phylum Chordata; order Ceratodontiformes; family Protopteridae; genus Protopterus; species Protopterus annectens. The sequence continues at coordinate 1,105,364,176 of NC_056732.1, forward strand.
CTTTTCCCTTATATTTATCTGTGTATCTTCTAAGTTTTTTCTCCTGTGCTGAAATTTTTAGTTTGTTATTTGCAATATTGCATGATAGATCCTGGACTGTTCTAATGCTGTGCATTGCTTTAATCACATCTATCTTTCTTTGTATTTTTGTTGATCTATTCCCTCTTCTATAATCTTCTAACAGTGACACTTCTTGTCTTAATTGCTTTATAGTTTTCTCTATTTGATACTTCCATGGTATTCGATTTCTCCACTTCCTTTCCCTCACTTCCCTGTGCTCTTGTGGTAGAACTTTATCAATTATTAATTTAGCTTCACAGTAATATGTCCTGTTTACTTTTGTTACATCACATGCATCTCTATAGACAGTCCTAATTACTGCATTCATTTGTTTTATCAGACTTCTTACTTTTTGGGTTTTATTGACCATCTGCAGTCTATTTCGCTCATTGATCTTAATATATTTATCCATGTCCATTAAATCAAGCAACTCTTCTCTTAGTTCATTTTCTTCCAAAGTGAGGGCACAACCCTTGTCTTCCATTTCCTGTGGGCATTTTATAGAAAGTTCTATAGCATCTTCCTGTGGCACATTCTTTTCAGTTTCATCCTGTGTCATCTGTTGCTCTGTCATACGGGAACTCACTGGCCTATCACTCCTCAACATTGACTGCATCAGAGTTTCCACAGTTTCCTGTTCCTTTCCTTGCTGTCTAGTTTCAAGTGAATGTTTATACTGGTTTCCTGTGGAAGGCTCCAAAATATCTTGATATGGCACTTGACCAATTGCTTCCTGTTCCACAGGTTTCCCCTTAATTTGGATATCCATTGCTCTATCCTGTTGTGGTTCTTTCTACATTCGATTTTCTACACTGACTTCTCCATTACTAATCTCTTTTTCTACTTTTTCTCTTAGTCTTCTTATTTTTTGGATTGTAAAGTTTTCTATATCCGAATTCCTTTGCCTGTATTTTTCTTCAAATATCTTTGGTGCTGCTCTTTTTGTATTTGGTGCCTTTGCTATGTGGCCAATTCAATGGAGTGGATGAATGACATGATGGAATGGGTAGTGCCTGTGATGGAATGTCTGCTGGGAGGGGGACAGCATCCACATGGCTGCAGTTCCCCAATATCATCTGCTGTTAGCCAACATGACCATGCCCGATCCCACTCCTGTAGTGGCACTACTTCCACTGCTCTGCCAGATGTGGTAGGCCACAGGATCGTGGACCTGGGCATAGTTGTGAGGAGAGCTCCAGTAGACATCGCTCACATTCAGATAGCACCAACGCATCTGACCATGGGCATGCACATGCCAGTGCAACTCCTGGCAAAGACAGTTCTCGCAGTCAGGAGTGATGACCATGAACTAATACCTTTACCATGCATGGCTCACACCTGCCTGATATGCCAGGATGAAGAGATAATGCAGAGCTTGGCTGTGTTCATGCAGACACTCACACACACACATTTCACATCGAGTGCCCATACAGACATACACACATAACAGGTACATTAGGCATTTATGAGGCTTGTAGGTCATTCTGTCTCAGTGGCCATTTGATAATTAGATACATTTCTGCCAGCTTGTCTTTTTAACTCATACACACACTCACTACTTCTGTGTCCACCTTGGCTTCCTGCCTCCCACAAACCACACCCTGTGTAAATGATGACAACTGTGTCATCACTTTGTTTATATCTTTTGGGTTCAGAGGTACATATGTATTTTTTCTGATGCACAGGATACATAGTTAACTGAGTGCTTAGTGTATGTATTGGTGATGTTATTTTGAAACTTTTACTGATTTCTTACAGCCTTTTTACTGTTGTGATTACTACATTGAAGTCATCGATACAATAGTGAGGCTTATTGTTCCACTTTTAAGAATGCAGGGGATAATTAGAGTTTGGATTACTTTTTCTATTGTGTGTATTTTCGATGCATGAGGCATGTTAGCTGATAAATGGCAGACAGGGATCCCTGCTGGTCTAGTGGTTAGGATTTGGCACTCTTACCGCCATGGCCTGGGTTTGATCTGGGGCAACAGGTGCTGACTGAGGTTTCTTTTTGGAGATAAACTCTTGGCTAGGCTTGTAAGGTCTCCAGGGCCATTAGCCTAGTAACCTCCTATGATCCTATGATCTATAGATATAAGTCAGTCCTGTCACATATGGATGTCATTGCTGGACAACTCACACATATTTTACTTGGGTACATTTTCATTTAAAAGTATGCAAGCTTCTGCCATTCATTTGTGTCCTTATCCATTTATTTTCCTGTTCCAGGTTCAACACTTACCTTGATAGTCCTACAGTTACAACTGTTGTAATTCAGGGCTGACTTTGTTTGATGCTAGCAGTACATAGCCATTACACAGGTAGGTAAAGGTTGTGAGCATTGGCTGGCATCAATATTAATGTATATATGTGCATAGGATGAAAGTTGGACCCCTTAGGTGGTCAGCATGTGTGCTATGGATTGCCTCTTGGCCAGGGTGAGGGCATATTGTGCAAGACTACATCTACCTACACCCACAGCAGTTGGTGGTTCCCCCTCTGAGTCCTCACTTGTGTGTGGCTGTGGTGACCTTGCCAGTGGTGGTGGAATGTGTGCTCCTTCCCCTTGGTGTTCCTGTTGCAGCTGTTTTCTCAAGATAATATTGTGTAGGATAGCATAGACAGTGATAATTTCAGTGCAAGTACTGGGATCATACTGCAGGGCCCCAATGTATCTAGGCACCTAAACCATGACCTCAGCAGCCCAAACATATGCTCTATGATATTTCTTGTTTGAGCATGTGCCTCCTTATAGCATTCCTCTGTGTGTGTGTGTGTGCATTTCTGATCGGTGTCATCAGCCATGGTTCAAGTGCATATCCTGCATCCCCCAGTAAATGGCCTTGTGGCGTATCCCCCTTGGAAAACCTCTGGCAAATCTGTAGTTGTGGCAGATATGAGAGTCGTGCTAACTGCTGGGGTTGCCAGCACACACATTCAGGATGATTCACTTAGTGTTACGCATGACATGGCAGTTAATGGAGTGGGAGCCCTTTCTGTTTATGTAGACCCTTCCCTCTTCCCTGGGTGGTGCTTTGATCTCGATATGCATGCAGTCTATGGCACCCAAGTCTTCAGGGAAGTGTTATGCAGGGTATAAATCCTGCATAGTTGTAGCTCTGTCCTCGGGAGTATGGAAAAAATATATATAGTCAATGGCATGCTGTAGCATAGCATTCAGGAATTCATGTAGAATCCTGGATGCTGATGTCTGTAACAGCCCCAGCATGTCCCCTGTTGGTCTCTGGAAGATTATTGTAGCTAAAATTCTGAGTGCTACACATACCTTGGTCTCCACAAGTATTGGTACCCCTTTGTTTGGCCTGACTCTCAGTTGAGGACAACAGAGGTTGCAATGTTCCTGAAGTATGTCTCTATCCACCCTGTACTGCTCAACTATTTCCACCTCATGCTGACCATGAAAAGTTAAATGAGGTCTAAAAACCCTTCTTCTTACCCAAAGTCTATCAGCAGCAGCAGCATAGACTTGAGCCTGTTGCACATACACAAGCAGGACAACAACAGCAGCCCCTAACATTCTTTCCTTTTAGTGTAGTTTCCTTGGTTGTATTCTAATAACTTTTGGAATTCAAGGCTAAAACCTACACTAATTGTATATGATTGCTTTATAGCTTGCTGAATAGCTCTGCCATTTTGGATTGGCTGATTAACATACAATTCCACTGCTTATGCATAATTAGCATGCCATGATGTTTACCATATTTGTGCAGCTCTGCACATTCTGTAGAGCTGCTTATTGAATACAAATGGGTGTGATATCATGTGCACATTACACCATGACACTCACATGGTTTTAGTGAACTGTGTAGAGTTTATTGAATCCAGCCTGGAGAACAATATTGAATAATAATGATTATAAGACCTTTATGAAAATAATATAAAAGGGGTTTGAAACTAAAACGGAATATATATATATATATATATATATATATATATATATATATATATATATATATAGATCTCTTTATAAATATTGAAATCCCACATAAAAAAGATCGAGACTGGACAACCGAAATACTGAACATGCAGAAGATCAAAGGTTAGAAGACTGAATGTAAAGAATGCCGTGTGCCAGAAGATTGAACTTTAAAGTGCCGATGTCTTCTTATCGATATTGCCGTAGGACAGCCGTAGTTAGTGTTTGTAAATGTGGTATGTCCCTTTAAATTTGTATAGGAAGTATGTAAGCAAATATGGCGGACATTTCTCATGCTCCCGACAGTAGTGGATGTGTGTGCTGTACAATAAGGTAGGGAAAAGGCGTATGCCATTTTCTCCACTGTAGTGTGATCCCGGAGTTGGTATATATACTTGTGGGCACGTTGGAGAGTGTGGGGGGCATAGTCCCCCACTTAGATAGATTTTAGACAGTCTGGTTTGTTGAGGGAAGGTTAGTCAGTAGTTATTTAATGTTATAAATAGTTTTCATGTGTGTTTTGAGATGTATAGTGCTGTGTGTTATCTTGCATAGTATTGCTTTGGTTAAATGGACTGTATGTGCAGTTTCCTTGGTTTACCTTTGAAAGGTTGAAAATCAACCTACAGAACGATCCTTTGTGTGAACCGGAATGATGAAAATCGTCAGTTCGATCTGCACCGAAGTTCAAAAATCAGCAAATCGAAAACCAGATTTGCTGATTTTCGAACTTCAATTCAAAGACAAAGCATAATGCAGGGGAGCTGTGCCCCCCTGCACCTCCACCCCCTACTTTATTATTCTAACTCCGAGGTTGCACTACAGTGGGGTAAGGGTCCACTTCCCGATCCCCACTCTAGTGCACCTCGCACCAAAAATGCCGACTCTGCAATGAGCGAACGTTACTGTGCATTCGCTCATTGCACATTTGATGCATTTTATCGGCCTTCCGAAAACTTGAAAAAGTCCTTTTGAACTTTTGTATTTCACACATGTGCATTACGCACATGTAAAGGTAAACCGTTTCTTCATTCAGGTTTGGTATTTTGGGCTTCAGTGTTGTGTGGTTTCAGTATTATATGATTTTGGCTTTCTGGTCTCAGTCTTTTTCTCATCAGTCGTGGGATTTCAATATTTGAAAGTAGATCCCTATATATATATATATATATATATATATATATATATATATATATATATATATATATATATACACACACACACACACACACACACACACACACATATATATATATATATATATATATATATATGGGAAAGGGTTGTATTAAGATAGAGAAATTGTGGATGATATTATGAACAGAAATGAAGTGAGAATCCTAATAGTAGAGCTTAATAAGGCATTTGTTACAACTGGACATGAAATCTTATGGGTAATAATGAAAGAATATAATATAAGTGAGAAAGTTAGGAAATTGTGTATGTCAGAGTATAGTAATAATAAACTAAAAATATTTGTAAATGGCTGGTTAAGCCAAAAGGTACACATGAAGAGTGGTGTAAGACAGGGATTTTCAATGAGTTGTATAGTCTTTGCATTAGTTAGGAATGTGAAAGCATGTGAAATAAATTACAAAATGAAGGAGGTGGGTATATAACACCTGAAAGGTTAAGGATTCCAGTTCTGTTAACATATGCAGATGAGATTATAATAATTGCAAAAACATTTTGGATAAAAGAAGTAATAATTTGCACAAATAAGCATCTAAGGGTGATAGGGATGGCTTTGAATAAAGAGAAAAGTAAAGGTTTAGGTGGTGTAATAAAGATCATGTTTTACAATATATAAAATTTCTGTGTTAGGTATAAAATTTGGAAATAAATATGTAAGTAGAATTCAAAGGAAAAAAAACAATAGAAGAAATAAAACAAACCTGTCTTTTCTAGAGAAAATATAAATTATCATTCAGAAAAAATGCATATTTGATAAATTTAGTACTGATGGGAAAAAATAGCATACTTAGCAAGCATACTTATGTTGCCAACAGTATTTAAATAGGAATGATTGCATATATATTTTTTTCATTTATATGGGGTTCTAGATTAAACCCAGTAAAAAGAGGAGTTTTATATATAAATAAAAAGGAAGGAGGTTTGGGGTTAATTAACCCAGTGGTATATGCTGCTTCACTATATCTGTACAAAGTGTTAAAGTGGATAAATGAAAAAATATGAAATATTAGTAGCAAAATTATATAAATATAAGTATGACAAATTTTGGGGTATGGTATACAAGAGCAAAAAAGAAAGAGCGTATAAATGAATAAATAAAATGTTACCAAGAAAAATACTTTTGTGGAAAATATAACTGATTATCTAGAACAAGATAGAAAGTATGGTATAAGAATGTAATGATAAAACATTACTATGTAAAACCATGGGAAAATCTAACATATGAAAAAAATTAAAGCTATAAAAAATAAGAAGCAAATGGTATAATCGGAATGAAGAATGTCAAGATTTTTTGTGGAGAACGGTAAGAGATACATTACCAGTAAAAGGAAATATGCCATATAAAAAGAAAAGTTATTGAATATGTTTACATTGTCAAAAAGAAGAAATTGTGGAACATGTGTTTTTCAAATGTAAAAGAATAGAAAAGTTATGGGAAAAACTATGTAAAGAAGATTTCTTCAAAGATATAAAATAAGTGGATAAAAGAAACATGGATATAATTCAATATGGATATTATAAGAATGCAAGTAAATAATATGTTAAAAAATAGATAAAAAATATTTTATGTTATATGGGTTATATGGAATGAAAGAATAAATTAAATTATGTTTAATGGTAAATGGATTTTTCCAACAATATTAAGTAAAATCATATTGTGTTATGGAAAAAGGAGTTGGGTCTAATAGGGATGAAAATGTAATATGATTCTAAAGGAAATTATGAATATGTGTAAATAGATTTATATCTCTGTATATTTGTAAATATTTGTAAATATGTAAATATGTTGTAAATAAAAGTTATTTTTTGTATATAAATAAAGGAACCCCTACTCTTTTTGATAGGTGCCATGTAATCTTTTACATCCACATTTGCTACCACCAACTCAAAATGATGGGGCTTTGGTTTAATATTTTATCTGAAGGATGACACATTAAGAAGTACAATACTCCACTTATGTTGCACTGCATTGACAGTAGTCAATCTACCTGGTGTGGGAATAGAATCTACAACCTTCTGCACCAAAGATGAGTGTGCTACATGTTGTACCACTAACCCTCCTATTAAAATTTTACATGTGGAAGAACAGTGAAGAAATCAGACAGTTAAATGGACTATTTGAAAAATTAAATATGATTCCAAAGATTGAAAGTCATTAATAAAAATATTATGCATATAAAGTTGTTGATTTTTATATAATTAGTCCATGACGTGCATTTTTAGCTTTCAAATGGGAAATATTAGATATAGAACATACATCTTTAAATGCTAATGTAATAGCTAGAGTGTATAACATGTCATGTGGTACACACACAGACACATACAGATATATATATATATGTGTGTGTGTGTGTGTGTGTGTGTGTGTGTGTGTGTGTGTGTGTGTGTGTGTGTGTGTATGTGCATATGTGTGTGTGTGTATATATATATATATATATATATATATATATATACATACAGAGAGAGAGAGAAAGAGAGAGAGCGTGCGTGCTCTGGCTGACTAAGTTTGCAGATGACTGTAAGCTAGGGGCAGTCATTCAATCCCCAAATGACTTAACTATCCTGTAGGAAGGTTTGTCCCAAATAAATAACTGATGCCAAAATTACGGGCTGAAATGCAGTATTGTATCCATTTGGAAGTCATCTACTCCAGGGAACTACCACACTGACAATACGCCCCTAAGAGTTGACCCATTTGTTTCGGATTTAGGAACTTATGTGAACAGTGACCTAACTTTTGACCAACATGTGTCCATTGTTGTAAGACAGTCCTTCTATACTGCACAGCTTATAAATAAAGGGATTGTGTCTAGATCTAGGGATGCCATTGTCCCCCTTTAATCAGCCTTCATTAGGCCACTCACTGAATATAATGTCCCCTTTGGCATATATCTGTCCACACACATGCAACAACTGGAATGCCCACAGAGATACCTTACTAAAAGGATACAAGGCCTAAACAACATGCCCTACATGGACCGACACAAAGCCCTGTCACTATAGTTGGTATCCTACAGACTGCTAAAAGGTTACCTATGTATGGCATACAAGGCATCCTCCATCCCAGTACTGATGGACGTCCTGCACATCAGCAAGTCAAATGGCATTGGAAATACTTGGTCTAGGGATTTAAATCTCTTCTGCAACACCAGTAGAATGATTTGGAGGGGCAGATATATCTAGCAGAGGATACAGCTGCTCTGGAACAGACTCCCCATCCACATAAAACAAAATTGATCCCTGTCCATATTCAAGCACAACTTAGATCCATGGATGGGAAACAGAAAATTTACCCCAGACCTGCCACCTGTACTACTAATGGTTAGAGGCAGCTCCTAAATGCTTTATCTCATCCATGGGTCCCCTCAAATTATCTGTGATATTATCCCGGTTATTCTCACTAGGGATAATATATAATTATCGACCATGGGATGGTTAAGTCCAATCTTTAATCAAATGGGATAGGTATTTTAAGCACAAAGTAGGAAATTGGCTAGACTTACAATGGTCCACAAGGGCAGCTAACATAGTACTTACCTATGAACCTATGAGAGATGGAAAAAAGAGATAGAGAGAAAGATCAGTAGACAAATATATTAACAATGAATAAAGTCATTGGAATACAACTTATTATTCTCAAGCCAGTGAAACACAATGACTCACTCACTGGACTTGCACAAAAATAAAACTTAAACAAACTTGCTAATTATCATGCACAACCTTCTCCTCTTTAAATCCAACAAATGAATATACTGTTCATTTATTTTATTGCTTCGTTTAAGTCAGTGCTGTCTGATGAATAGAAATTACTAAGTTTGCAGATGATTGCAAGCTGAGGGTTATCATCGACTCCTTGGCAGACACTAGCATTCTTCAAGAAGGCCTATTTTTGACTAAAAAATTGTGCCAAAGCCATGGTCTTAAACTCAATGCTAAGAAATGCATAATTGTATCCTTTGGGAAATCAACCATCTCGGCTAGTTACCATGTTGATAATACACCCCTAAGAGTCAACCCAGTGGTCAGGGATCTTGGTACTCACGTAGATAGTACCTTCGACAACCACATAGCCACAGTGGTGAAGAAATTCTTTCATGTTGTGCAACTTATAATTAAGGACACTGCATCTAGGTTCAAAGATGTCATTATCCCACTGTACTCTGCCCTTTTCAGACCAATCACAGAGTACAATGCCCCCTTCAGTATGTATCTGACCAGCCATATGCTGCAACAAGAGTGACCTCAGAGGTTCCTTACAAAAATAATACAAGGAGTAACAAACCTGCCTAACACAGAGTGCTTTAAAGCGCTTTCCCCTCTCTCAGTCTCCTATAGATTGCTGAGAGGTGATCTATGTCTGGCTTACAAGAAGACATCTGCAAACCCCACACTTATGAATATCCTGCATATTCGTAAGTGAAACTGTACCAGAAATACAAGGTCTAAGGACCCCAATGTTGAATATGACTTAAACAGAACATGCCGGAAAGACAGATATGTGTCCCAGGGTCTGCCCCTCCTACAGAACAGGCTTCCCATCCATGTGAAACTGAGTTGGTCTGTTACCCAATTTAAGCACAACATAGACCAGTGGATGGGGTATAGGAAATTTACACCAGGCCTGACACCTATGTCCCATATGGACAGTGGTAGCTTATAAATGACTGGTCCTCTATGTCCTATTTGGATGCAGAATATCATTATTCTTTCAGGAGAAGGTGTCCAGGCTTAGAAAGGCCCCTGTGTTGATAGCCTAGTAACAATCTATGAATCTAGGAATGCTGCTAAAGCTAGGTTTTTGCAATACATTGGTTCCCTACACAAACTGATAAACAAAAATACAGGCAAAAAAAATACTTTCTGTATGATAAGGACTCTTATGCCTTCCTTCAGAGTAAAAAGAATTGTATTCACCAGCATACAAAATTAGATATTAGATCACATGATACAATCAAATGTCTTGAAAGCCCATAATAGTCCCCTTAAATCCAGGTGGAGTCTCTGTTGCAAACAGCTGGCAGTTTAACAGGATGGTTAACTTTTATTTCTAAATGGTTTCTTACATAGTGTCTGTGCTGCTGACTATGTGACCTGCTGTATATAAAAGCTTTGTTCAACCAAGCAGTCACATTTCAGTTCTTTCTCTTTTACGAGTCGTGAAATTTCTTTCTGATAACGAATCTCAGGTACTTCAGATGAGCACATATTGCACATACTGCTTTTTTTGTTCCTGCAAGCTGTCTTGCCGTTTTATACTACTGAAATCATTATTACATCTTTGCTGTTGGTATCTGTGAAGTAAAAAAAGAAAAAGTAAGAAACACATGACGAAATACTGGACAAAAGTTGTTTTAAAGGGAAGAAAAAGAATATTATTTATAAATGGCACATTTTATAGTCCTGCTTCTGGTTTTAATTTAAGTCATAAAACATGCAGAACTTTGTTTAAACTTAAAAAAATGACATATTATTGTAGAGGATAGAACATTTTAAGACTGTCTCCCTGGGATTTCGTCTTAAATTATGTCCTCCAGTGACATATTTTATGTTATTTAAGTCTTGCTTCACAGAGATTTTTAGCAACAATGTGATCTTTTCATCAATTAATTAAGTTGTTATATCATTTGCTTTTAATTTTAGGGAGGTTTACGTCACATTCTAGATTCACAATGGAACTGAAAGAATTTGCAACAGCATCAAATTCAGGTCACTTTATTTTATCTTACAAAAACTACTCTTATACCTCAAGCCAAGAAAGTGTTTACTGTATATGGCAGGCCTTTGTTGCCTCACCTCCCTACTTATATATGCTAACTCCATCATTGTATAACCAGACCAAAATGAAATCACCATCACTGCTCTGCTATAATCAACTAAAAACAAAATGGCTACAGCACAGCTCAACAAAATAATTTTGACAGGTATGGGAACAGTATAGAATATGGAATTCTAAAATAACAGATGTTCAAAAAATGAAAAACATAGATAGCCTGACTATTCCAGTATGTGTGACTATGTGCTTACTTGTTTTAGTAAAGTAATATTTACTCTACAGCTATAAGCTGTTTCAAATACTCATGGTTATGCTGTGCCCATTATTTTATTTTTAGTTATTTATATATGTATGTGTGTATTATGTTAGCATTATACAGCTTGTAAGAAGAGGACAGAATTACTTGCCAAGGTAGGAGGCATTCAAGACTCTCAAGGTATTGAGGTAAGTGTTACTGCCATACCAGTATATCTCTGCTTTGCCCGCTTTACACATCACTGGCCATTTTTGCAATTGCTGTTATAGAATATAAATATCCATAGCTAATATGACAGTGAATTCCATTGGATGGAAGCCCAATGAGCTAAAGAATGATGGACAACCACATGTTTATAAATATACCCAGGGGAACCACTAGCAGTCTCCATCTAGCTAAATTCAGTGCATGGATGCACTTCTTGAAATAGGTTTGAACCAAGACCTTGTACGAGATTCACTAAGCAACCAGGAAGCAATGCAGATTTGTCAGAACTGACATTATATCGCCACTCCTGCAAGTCCATTTTCTTAACCTTGCTGCAGAATGCTGAATCAGCTGCAGTCACCTACAGTCTGCATTAGAAAACCCCAAGTAAAGGCCATTGCAGTAATCCTTCCATATAGAGAGAAATGCAGCGGCAACTCTTGCAGGATGCTCTTATGACAGAATGGCTTTAATTTTGGGTGGTATTTCTCAAATGGAAACCTGATGATTTAACAGTTAACACATGGTCCTTAAATATAAGAGATTCATTGATTTTTAACTCTAAAATGTCACACCTAAGACACCAACTCCACCCTTCACAAAAAAATCTAGCAACAAAGGAATAAGTTTGCAGTTTGTGAACTGAAAGAATGAGGTATTACTCAGATAGTCAAGACCTCTGTCTTGATAGGTTCATTGGTTCATAGGTAGGTACTAGGCTATTGGCCTTAGGGCCTATATAAGCCTAGCCAAAAAGGTACCCTGGCTTTCGCCACCCAAGAAAATTATTTTCCTGTGCCCCTGTCAAGCAGAGCCACACAAGTGATCCCCAGGGTGAATTTCCTATCTCCCATCCAATCATCAAGATTTTTCTTGAAGAGTGCTAATGAGGAGCTTTGTTTGATATAGATAGGTAATTTGTTCCAGAGTATAGGAAGTCTCTGGGCAAGAATCTATCCCTCCAGCATGTTCTGTTTATTGTGGTGACAAGGTTTAGATCCCTAGAGCATGTAGCTTGGAGGGATTGGGATTTATTTAAGTGGAGCATATCCAACAGCTCTGGGTATGACATAGCTTTGTATATTAGGCAGAGATTGCCTCTGAGTAGGCGATATGCGATGGAGTAAAGCTGGAGGTTTTTTGAGACGGTCTGCGTAGGGCATCTGTTTGAGGCTGGTAATCCTCTTTGTGAGGTATTTCTGTGGCCTTTCCAGTTGTTGCAGATGTCTTGTGAGGTACATACCAAAAGGAGCACTGTATTCTATAATGGGTCTAATGAGTGATGAGTAGAGGGGAACAATGACTTATTTTTTCCTGGATGAGAAACCTTTTGTGATGAGGTGTGCCATGTAGAAGGATTTCCTGACTACTGTGGTGATGTGATTATCAAAGGAGAGACTGTCCACCTGTGTCCCAAGGTCTCTTATCACACTTTCAGTCTTAAGTAGACTACTGCCTATGTGGTAGTTCATGGGTACAGAGTTTTTACCAAAAGGGATGACAATGCACTTTTTGGCATTGAGCTTGAGGCCATGGTTTTGACACCAGGCATCTGTCTCAGTGAGGCCCTTTTGTAGGATGTCCACATCCTTAGGAGTTTTGATTATGGCTCCTAGTTTGTAGTCATCTGTGAACTTCGTTAGCCAAAGACCTTCTGTATTAGCCTGTACTTCAGAGAAGTAGATACCAAACAGGAGAGGACCCACGACTGAACCCTGTGGTACTCCACTTGTCACTGGTCTGAAGTCTGATTTGGAGTCTGCTATTTTCACAGTGTGGGTTCTGTCAGTGAGCCAGTTGGCAACCCATCTTGTGACATTGATAATCTTGAGTTTCATTTGATGTCCCCATGTCCAGCTGAAGACAAAGTCCATGCATCTTTCCAGCAATGATTGTTAATCATTTGAAGCACAAAAGAAAGAGAGGCAAATAGAGTATTGTCTGCATATTTATAACTTAGAGTACTCCTTTGAATGACATCTGGCAGTGGTATAATGTAAAGTGCAAAAAATCATTGGCCCCAAAATTAATTTAAAAGTTATGTACTCACCATAACTAGGCAACTGTGTTGTCCATTTTCACTCTTCCTCAATTAATGAGTTACAGATCAGATCCTCATTTCTGACTTAGATGCATATTTTAGACTTTGGATCCAACTTTTGGGCTCCTCCCTCTACCCACAATGCCCTAGTCCATCCCCAATACCTCAGATTGCATTTGTTGCCATAAAAATCCCCATAAATTGGATAAAGAAAGGGATAGCTCAAAGAATACAACTCAAACCAGAAATATAAGTTCTAATAATTAGCCCAACAGTTTCCTACAGAAGATTTTAGGAAGGAGGATGGAAGGGATAGTTGAGGAAGAATGAAAATGGACAGCACAAATTCCTAGTTATGGTGAGTACATAACTTTTAAGTCTGATGTTTTCCTTTTCATTCTTCCTCAATGAATGGGACAGAGTCCTCAGCTACGTCTGTCTTGTGTGGCCCTCATGGAAGGATATTCTGGAGATCCACTGAGCCAAAGGCAGCTCTGCTTCTGGATATTAGATCCAATTTGAAATAAGTAACAAAGGTATGACCATGTGGCTGCTGCACAAATATCATCAATAGAAGCTCTTGACCAAAAAGCAGATGAAGTGTCCATTGATCAGGTTGAGTGGGGTTTAGATGGTCTTGGTAAGGAAATACTTTGTTGACAATAAATCCAGGAAATACTATCAGTTGTCCATTTAGACAGTGTAACTTTAGCCATTGGATAACCCAGTAGGTTTGTTGAAAAAGATACAAATAGCTGATCTGATTTTCTAATTTGTTTTGTTCTGTGTAAGTAGAACTGTAATTGCCTGTGCACATCCAGAAGATGTAGCATGTATTCTTCTTTGTTTGAAATATATGGGGAAAATGGGTCTACATTGCAACATCGAATGCTTAAAACAGTGAACGATGTTACATCGACACATTTTCAGTGAAAGCTGAAAATGTCGAATCCAAAGAACAGCGATTTCCTTCCTAGGGAAAGAAATCGCTGTTCCAACCCCAGCAAAAAAAAAACACATTACACACTTCCAAACACATACACACATACCCATTCCTAATTATACCTCGCAAAAACCCAGTAAACAACTAAATACACATATGCACATAACCCAAACATACATTTAACGAAAAAAAAAAAAAAACAGTAAACATTTTAAACCATATGCACTTACCTTAATCTGCACCCTAACCCTAAGGTCAGTAACTCTCGCACATTTACATAAACAGCTCCAAACACATACACACTTACCTTAACCCTAATTCTACCCCCCCAAAACAAAAGTAAACAACTGAAAACACATACACATGTAACTCAACCACACATTTAACACAAAATATAAAACAGTAAACACTTTCATACATATGCACTTACCTTAACCCGCACCCTAACCCTAAGGTCAGTAACTGTTGCACAATCACGCTCGGGAGCTATACCGGACAAGGGACCACACTACACTTCAGAACACAGCAAAACAAAAAAGCGGTCAAGCGACTTCTTTCCCAAGGAAAGAATTCACTGAATAGCCCCTTCGCTGTTTTGCCTGTTCGCACTACGTGTCGACGAAAACGTATTCGACATAATACGTTTTCGTTGTACTCATAGGAACCCAGGGAAAATGGTAAATGAATGCATTGGTTAATGTTAGACTCAGAATCCACTTTAGGTAAAAAAGAAAGGTTTGTTCATAAGGAAACCCTGTCTTTATGGAAAACAATATAAGGTATTTTTGATAAAAGAGGCTGGATTTCAGAAATTCTTTTTGAAGTGCTAGCTACTAGATAGGCTGTTTTCCATCACAAGAATTTTAAATCATTTTTTTTTTGCTGAAAGTTCAAAGGGTTGTTTTTGAGTCAAACCTTGAAGCACCATAGTCAGATTCCAGGGAGGTGAAGAATACTTTATTGCAGGTCTAAGCAGAAACATGTCTTTCAGAAAGGCTTTACATAATTTGGAAGAAGCCAAAGAATAATTTTTATCTCCTATATAAAAATACGAAATGGCTGCCATTTGCAGTTTAATTGTAGAAAAACTAGCTCCTTCTTTAAAAAAGTACAGCCAGAAATTCAAGAACAGCAGAAACTGGGACAGTAAAGGGGTCAACATTATTTTTCAATGCCCAAAGGGAAAATCTCTTCCATTTGCTCTTGTAAACTTTCTTGGTAGAGTCTTTTTGTGAGGATCATAAAATGGTACATACTGGTGAAGAAAGCCTGGGCTGTCTGGCAATTATTGGAACTGGAGAAAGCAAGCGGTTAGTTTGAGGGCTGGAATATTGGGATGACTTATCCCTGAAGGGCGTATGAGGAGATCTGCCGTTGGGTCAAGTATCCAGTGAGGATAACAAAGTTGAGACCAAAGGACAGGGAACCAGACCTGCTGAGTACAGTAAGAGGCAATGAGGATGACTGAGCTTTTCACTCAGCTTGCTTTCTCTAGGAACTTGGGAATCAAAGGTGATGGATGATGTGTAAAGGAGACCAGATGGCCAAACATGGACTAGAGCATCTCTCGGTGACTCCTCCTGAGGGGACATCAGAGCAAAGTACCTGGTGCACTAGTTGTTTGGAGGGAAAGCAAAGAGGTCGCAGCAAAGTTGGCCCCAAAGATAAAAAATTTCTTCTGCCACTGATTGCTTGAGAGACCACTCATGAGGCATAAGAATGGACCTGCTTAATTTGTCTGCTAGTATGTTGGTTTTCCCCAGAATATGTGTTGCAACTAGAAAGTGGTTGGTGGAGATCGCCCATTGCCACACTCTCATAGTCTCTCGGCAGAGAGTGTAAGAACATGGTTCCCCCTTGTTTGTTGATGTACCAGACTACAGACATGTTATCAGTCTGGATCACAATAGTCCCTAGTGAAGAGCATCTTGGAATGCCTGCAACAGTAATAGCATTGCTCTCATCTCCAGGATACTGATATGTGAATTGGTCTCTTGGGGAGACCTCAGGCCTTGGACCATACTTCCCAAGTAATGTCCCCCACCCCAATTGTGAGGCATCCATAGTCATCATGGCCAATGGGACAGCAGAACAAAAGGTCAACATAGGTAAATGTCGTCCGACTTGCTCCACCAATGGATGCAATGTTTGCACATTGATGTAAGCTTGACTGGAAAGGATAGGGGTTGTTGAAGAACAGACCACTGAACATCTAGAGTCCATTGAAGAACACTCATATAGTATCATGCTAAAGGAAGTAGTACCACTGCTGCTTCCATAGACCTCAGCCATCAAAAAATGAACCTGGCTGGAGGAGATGGATGGGAAAGAATTTGATAAACCTGAGATCTAAATGTATCTATGTGATGAGTTGGTAAGGATGCCGTTTGCATCTTCATGTTTAGATGTGCACCAATAAACTCCAGGGTCTGTACTGGTGTTAGATTTGATTTGCCATAATTGATTGTTATTCACAGCAAGTGACAAATCTGTATCAAGCAGTTCCTAGACTGTTGAAGGAGATGCATAGAGGGGGTGGTGAGGAGCCAGTCATCTAAATATGAAAACACCCATAATCCATTAAGTCTCAAGTGAGCTGCCACCACTGCCATACATTTGATGAACACCCTGGAGGAAGTGATGAGTCCAAAGGGCAGTGCTCTGAATTGCTACTGACTGGCTCCCAGCTGAAAATGTAAATATCTTTGGGAGTACCTGAAGATCTGTAGAGCACATCCAATCATCTCTGCCAAGAAATGGCAGGATGGACTGGACTCTGACCATTCAGAACTTTGACTTTTTCACACAGAGATTCAGTTCTGCTCAGATCAAAACTGGTCTCAGGTCCCTTGTCTTTTTGGGCACTAAAAAGAAATGTGAGTTTGTTCCAGATCTTATTTGGTCTGGTGGGACCTCTTGGATGACTCTTTTGTCTAGCAGCTTTTGAATTTCTTGTGCTGCTGCCTTCATCTGACTGGGTGGAAAGTGGGTAAGCTTCTTTCTTTTTTAGATTAGGGGTTGGAAAATTGTAAGGAGTAGCCTCTGGACATTATTTTTAGCACCCAGCACTCTTTTGTTATAGTAGCACAGGCATCTGGATGCGAGGACAATTGTCCTCCAACTGCCTCCAGAGGTGTGCAGTTGGGCAGCACTTCAGGAGTGCTGAAAGGGTCTGCCTGGCAAAGAATCATGGAAAACCTGATTTTGTGGGCCTCCTCTGCCTCTGGGGCAGCATCTACCATTAGAGTTGCCTCTTCTGCCTCTGAAGGAGCTGTCCCCATGCACATCTTGGAAAGGTCCCTGAGATTTGTGAAACCACATTTTCTACTGCCTCTCTGATTTCTAGAGAAGGTTTGTTGAGGGGTAGAAAACTTAATTCCCATAGAAGACAGGGTCTTTCCATCTTGCTCGCTGTGGGCAAGTGTCTTATTCACAGATGTTCCAAACAGATATGTCCCATCAAAGGGAGCATTCATTAAAAGATGTCTTGAAAAGTTCTGCAAAGTCACATAGCCGCATCAAGGTGTGCCTCCTTATGGCAATGCCTGAACCAGCAGTCTATGAGGTGCCTTCAGCTGCATGAGAGATCCACCTCATGGACACATTAGAAACTGCCAAAATAGTGGCCAGCTGAGAGGATAATCTTTTGAAATCCTATGCAGACATGGACTCAGAGAGAGAATTTGATAGTTCTTTGGTCAAATCTCTCTGGAGTCTTGTGAAATGTGCCAGGTATTTAAGAGACCTCAAGGCGAATGTCGCTGAGTCAAAGACTCACTTTCTGAATCTGCCCAGTGCTCTAGACTCTCTGTTTGGCAGGTGGACAATCTCTGTTCCACTAGCTCTTTTTTAGTGGCTGCTGCCACCTCCATAAAATTTACTGTGACTCCTTTGCTCCAGTGAGGTCTATCCTTAGGGGGAGCTAGGAATTTGTCACGTCATTTCAGTATAGGCTCAACAGTATCCAGCTCCTTCCATCCCCAGTAGAAAACTAAATCAATGAGCTCATTCTCCATGGAATAACCAAAGACATGGATAGGCTAGAAACAAAAGCTTCCAAAAATAATGATTCCTCTGGAGAGGGATTATCAGAAGATCAACCACTTTTCTGCCTGAGGAGAAGGAGACATCATCCTGTGGTGATCTGGGAGACCCTTCTCCTTCCTCAAAGTTAGTATCCTCAGTGAGATTTTCCAACAGGGAATCTATATGAAAAGAAAAAAAGATGAGTGGACTTCCACAGCTGATGCAGCAACTCCACACACTTTAATGTCACATAAAAGCAAAATCAAGAGAGACCAAGTAAAAAGGTGAGCGTTTTCACAGTCTATAATATGACTGTTTCTTCAGACCTAATAAAAACAGCTCTCCTACTTTCTATATACCAATCAAATACCAATTATCTAATTAAGTACACACCTAAAAAAACAATGCAACCTGCTTAATTCTGCTTTTGTGAGGATAAGGACAATGAAATACATAAACAAGCTTACTCATAAATACATCATATATATAAAACATCAGACAAAAAAATCAAGTATAAAATATCATATAAAAACAATCTATATGCCTCCTCTTGTAGTTCTCTTCTGATGGATCTCCACTGGAGGAAGGTATCAAAGGAGAGGGTTAGTTCCCCTACAGGAACTGACTGGAAGCTAGTTGGAACCAGCTGTCCCTGTGGAATAGGCCTGATGGACTCAGAGCTCATAACTGAAGAGGGAATTGAGAGTGGATCAGAGGGATGAGAGGCTAGATCTCTAGAAAGAGAAAAGGCCCTTTCCACAACCTCGAAGGCAGATGGGCCCAGAAAAGCAGTGTCCACCTGCACTATAGCCGAGACTTCCAGTACAGGTAGATCACAACTCCTACCAGATCCATGCCTGGAGGAGGGAACTGGACATGAGCTATTCAACTCTGAAGCTCCAAGGAGTAGGGATGGATCCAATAACATTGGAGTAGATCCCAGACCCATGGATCTGATGCCAATGCTTTGGCTCCAGGACCCATTTCTATCCGAAGGTATAGGTGCGTAACTAGTGAGGGATGCAGTTGGAGTCGAAGAAGTGATTTTCTTTGGATCTGACTCTGGACCTATTGGAGCTGTCATATCCTGGGGCTCTGAAACTGAAGGATGGATCAGAGAAAAAGACAGTATTG